>NC_133147.1:7855751-7993251 GCF_048418815.1 Hemitrygon akajei
ATATTCTTTCCATTTCTTGATGACTGACTTAACTATACTCCAAGGGATATTCAGTGACTTGGAAATTTTCTTGTATCCATCTCCTGACTTGTGCTTTTCAATAACATTTTTGTGGAGTTGCTTGGAGTGTTCTTTTGTCTTCATGGTGTAGTTTTTGCCAGGTTACTGACTCACCAGTGGTTGGACCTTCCAGATACAGGTGTATTTTTACTACAATCAATTGAAACACCTCGACTGCACACAGGTCTCCATTTAACTAATTACGTGACTTCTAAAACCAACTGGATGCACCGGTGATGATTTGGTGTGTCACACTAAAGAGGGTGAATACTTATGCAATCAATTATTTTGTGTTTTATTTTTATAATAAAATTAGATCAAGTTGTTTTGTTATGTCTCCCCTCACTGTGAAACGGGGACACCTCTTTTTCCCTTATTAGGGAGAGAGAGAGAGCCTGTGGTATGTCGAATACCGGGTGAATGAGTAGTCTTTGGGGTACCGTGTCTGTGTCTTTATTGATGCTTTGCTGTATGCTTGAGTGCCTGGTGGGGGGAGCCGATGATTTTTTTGCTGATGTGGGAGGGGTGTTGCTTTGCTGCTGCTTACACGTGGGAGGGGGTAGCTGGGGAATCTTTGGGGTTCTAACATTTAACTGTCATTCAATCTTTGGGGCACTCCTCTGTTTTCATGGATGTTTGTAAAGAAAAAGAATTTCAGGATGTATATTGTATACATTTCTCTGACATTAAAAAATCTGTTTTCACTTTGACATGAAAGAGTCTTTTTCTGTTGATCAGTGTCACAAAAAAAGTCAAATTAAATCCACTGTGATTTAATGTTCTAACATGAAAATTTCCAAGGGGGGGATGTATGCTTTAATTCAGTTTTTATTATTAAGTATTGCATTGTACTGCTGCTGCATAACAACAAATTTCATGACTTACGCTGAAGACACAACTTTGATTCCAATTCTCCTTATGGACGGTGGCGGGAACGGAACCTTGAACGGTGCTGTAAATTGTTACGCTAACTGCGATGCCACCCACAACTTGAACTTGGGTTTTGAAAAGAAAAGTACTTAGCTGCTTTTATATTTCAAATAAAAGTGTTTTCTTGGGCAGAAGTAAAGTCAGAAGTCTCAGAAGGCTTTGATAAGAGAATTCAGATCCTGCATGGAAGATCAGTATTCAGTCTCTGTCCTGTCAGATTCTATTGCATTTTTGTTAATGTCTCTTCACTGAACTTGGCAGGTAACAGGCTTCACACATAATCCTGTCTTTATAAATTGCCAACACAATTTTCGATTCCTCGAAAGCTTTCAAAGTAAATCAGTGGAACGTCAATTGGCACAACATCGTGGGCCAAGTGGCCTGTCTGATGCTGCACTCTTCTGGGTTCTAAATGTTGAGATAATGTCCTTGGAAAAAGTAATAAATACTATCAGATGGTAACTATGAGGTATGTGGTAGCAGAAGGACTATTTTCCAAACAATTGCCTGAATTTTCAGCATGTGACATTTATATTGATTTGGGCCATTTTATGCTCAAACACTCAAGCTGATTAGCCTGTCCTGGTCCAATCATGATGATATCAGGGCCCAGAAAGCTCACCAATGCCTCTACTTCCTCAGGAGTTTGAGAGATGGCATACTTCTCTGGCTGTTTACTGTGGGGTGACATGTGTTCCTAACAACATGATTCGAGTTCTCTCTCTGCTGTATGTGTCTGGATGCTGGAGATTTCCATGTGTTAGTAGAAATGTTACCCATTTTCATGAAGCTTTTCCAGCAATTCTTCCCTGATATTTCAAAGTCCAAAGTCAATTTATTATCAAAGAACATATTCAACCCTGAGATTCATTTTCTTGTAGGCATACTGATTAAATCAATAACAGAATAATAACCATAACAGAATCAATGAAAGACTGCACCAACTTTAGCATTCAACCAGTGTGAAAATGACAACAAACTGTGCAATGCAAAAAGGAAAGGGTTAATAACAATAAATAAATAAGCAATAACTACTGAGAACATGAGGTGAAGAGTCCTTGAAAGTGAGTCCATTGGTTGAGGGAGCACTTTAATGATGGGGCAAGTGAAGTTGAGTGAAGTTACTCCCTTTGGTTCAGGAACCTGATGATTGAGCTTCCTGAACCTGGTGGAGTTAGCCTTGAGGCTCCTGTACTTTCTTCCTGATGGCAGCAGTGAGAAGAGAGTGTGGCCAAGATGGTGAGGGTCCTGCATAATGGATTCTGCTTTCCTGCGACAGAATTCCGTATAGGTGTGCTCAGTGGTGTGGAGACCTTTGCCTGTGATGGACTGGGCTATATCTACTACTTTTTGTAGGATTTCCATTCAAGGGCATTGGTGTTTCCATACCAAGTTGTGATGCAACCAGTCAGTGTACTCTCCACCATACATCTAAAGAACTTTGTCAAAGTTTTAGATGTCATGCCAAATTTATTCCACTGTTACCAGGCTCTTGAATGGAGCTCTCGTATGATAAGACTCTAGGTCTCACAATCTACTTCATTGTGATCTTGCACTTTATCGTGTACCGGCACGCCACTTTCTAGGTAGCTTTTACACTTTATTCTGCATTGTTACTGTTAAACCTTACTCTAGCTCAATACACTGTGTAAAGATTCGATTTGTATAAACAGTGTGTAAGACAAGCTTTTCACATGTAACAATAATAAATCAATATCAATTTCAATACCAATTATTCTTTTCCGATAAATGTGAACATTGATTGTAAAACTACCAAAGAATAAATGGAAGTGGGTATACAGCATTAAGTCATGAAGGGATTGACCCCGCATCAATAACTAGCCAGAAATGTTAGTGGAAATATGGCAAGTTCTATCTTAGAAGAAGTTCTCAATATAATATCTGCACCTATTTTACTTCTTTTAAAAGATGTTATAGCCCTTTGGAACGGAGTCCAACTCCAAGATCTCATTGATGGAAGTGAGAATATTGTTGAGTGGAGAGAGACTGAGATTAATTTCCTCTCAGCCCACCCCTACTCCGGGAAGTTCACACGCTCCATTAGCTCCACAGACCGAGATGATAAAAGTTCAGTCCTAGCCGGGAAGTCTCCGCTGAGCCCCGCTGTGTCTGCAAACCACATTGCAGAGTCTCAGATGTTTCAAAAATCAGCCTTGGCGAAAGATTAACTCTTTGAGATCGGGAACCCAACAACAAGGCGTCTCAATCTATTTAACCCTTTGTCCACTCACACTTGCAAGGTCTCTTCACACTCTTTTATTCTTCTTTACCAGGAGACCCATGACTTCTCGCTGTGAAATGGGGACACCTCTTTTTCCCTTATTAGGGAGAGAGCGAGCCTGTGGTATGTCGAATACTGGGTGAATGAGTAGTCTTTGGGATACTGCAAGTCTGTGTCCTTATTGATGCTTTGCTGCACGCTCGAGTGCTCGATGGGAGGAGCTGGTGCTTTTTTGCTGGTGGGGGAGGGTTGTTGCTTTACTGCTGCTTGTGCGTGGGAGGGGGAGCTGGGGGGGGGGCTTTGGGGTTCTAACATTTAACTGTCATTCATTCTTTGGGGCACTCCTCTGTTTTCGTGGATGTTTGTGAAGAAAAAGTATTTTGGGATGTATATTGTATACGTTTCTCTGACATTAGATTGAACCTTTGAAACCTCTCACTCCCTTCTCCAAATCCCAAGCATCACACCCACACATCTGACACGGAGAGACATCTTCAAAGTTCCTGGGTCATACCTGGAAGTTCAGTGCACAAACAACACAGCAACATAGCTTTTATGATCAGAGATTAAGGGAGCTAGGGCTTTACTCTTTGGAGAGAAGGAGGATGAGAGGAGACATGATAGAGGTGTACAAGATATTAAGAGGAATAGACAGAGTGGACAGCCAGCGCCTCTTCCCCAGGGCACCACTGCTCAGTACAAGAGGACATGGCTTTAAGATAAGGGGTGGGAAGTTCAAGGGGGATATTAGAGGAAGGTTTTTTACTCAGAGTGTGGTTGGTGTGTGGAATGCACTGCCTGAGTCAGTGGTGGAGGCAGATACACTAGTGAAATTTAAGAGACTACTAGACAGGTATATGGAGGAATTTAAGGTGAGGGATTATATGGGAGGCAGGGTTTAAGGGTCAGCACAACATTGTGGGCTGAAGGGCCTGTACTACGCTGTACTATTCTATGTTCTATGTTCTAAACACAATAAGTATAAATACATAAGAGAGCTTATATACACAGATTGATTGTATGTCCATAAAGTGATGCTAGGCACAGGAGTGTCTGTACACAAGGTGACTGACAGGAAATGATGACGTAGTGGTGGTTGGGGTGTGATGGGGTAGGGTAGTGGGTGGAGGTGTTGATCAGTCTTTCTGATTGGGGAAAGGAACTGTTTTTGAGGCAGATAGTCCTGGTGTGGATGCTACGTAACCTCCTTTCTGATGGGAGTGGGACAGCCAACGAGCAGAGTGGGTGGAATCGTTCATGATGTTACTGGCCCCTTTCCAGCACCTTTCTGTGTATATAATATGTCCTTGATGGTGGGTGGGCTGGTGCTGGTGATGCTTTGGGCAGTTTTGACTACCTGTTGAAGTGCCCTCCTGCCTGCCACAGTGCAGTTTCTGTACCATGCTGGTGGTACAGAGTGGTGAAAAAGGCTTTTAGCCCACAGCCCTTCATAAGCCAAAGCTCTGAATATAATAGCATAGTAGGGAGGTCATGGTGCAATTTGACATGACACTGGTGAGGCCGCACTTGGCATATTGTGTTTATTTTTGGTCGCCCTGAAATAGGAAAGATGTTACTAGACCGCAAAGAGTGAAGAGGAGATTACAAGGATGTTATCAGGACTTGAGGAACTGAGTTATAGGGAGAGGTTGAACAGGATGTGGCGTTATTCCTTGGAATGAAGGTGAAAGAGAGGTTCAAAGTTCAAAGTATATTTATTATCAAAGTATGTATACATTACACAACCTTGAGATTCACCTCCTTACAGGCAGTCACAAAACAAAGAAACCTAAAAGAACCCATTATAAAAAGACCATCAAACACCCAACGTGCAGAGAAAAAAAACCAAATTGTGCGAACAATAAAAGTAAGCAAATAGCATTTGGAACAAAAGTGAGTCTACAGACAGGAAGCCCAGAGCAGTCAGAGCAGGACCACGGTCCCAGTTCAGCACAGAGCTGAGTAAACATTGCAGAGCCCTCAGACACGGAGCCCAGAGCAGGCCACAGCCTGAGCCTCAGTTCAGCACAGAGCCCTGAGACATGGAACCTGGAGCAGGCCACAGCCTGAGCCTCAGTTCAGCACAGAGCCCTGAGACACAGAGCCCGGAGCAGGCCACAGGCTCAGCCTCAGTTCAGTGCAGAGTCGAGTAAATGTCGTGGAGCTGTCAGACCACGGAGCCCGAAGCAGCCAGAGCAGGACACAGGCTCAGTTCAGAGCAGAATCGAGTAAACGTCATGGAGCCTGAAGCAGGCCACAACCTCAGCCTCGGTTCAGCACAGAGTCAAGTAAATGTCGTGGAGCCCTCAGACCACGGAGCCCGGAGCAGGCCACAGGCTCAGCCTCAGTTCAGCAGAGAGTCGAGTAACCGTTGTGGAGCAATGAGCAGAACTGGCCCGACCCTCGTCTCTGGTAGCTGCACCCTACCTTTTCAATCTGAATCTTATCGAGGTGCATTAAATCATGAGGGGCATAGATACACATAGTCTTTTTCCCAGATTTGTATTATCAAAAAAAAGAGGGGATGGCTTTAAGGTGAGGGGGAAATGGTTTAAAAGGAAATTGAAGGCAACTTTTTTATTGCACAAAGAATGGTATTTATGTGGAATGAGCTGCCAGAGGAAGTTGCTGAGGCAGATACAATAACAACTTTCAAAATACAGTTGGACAGATACATGATTGGAAAATTTTAGAAGATTATGGGCTAATCACTGGCAAATGGACGAGCTTTCTAACTGATGCATTATCATCCAGACTTGAGGGTCCTCTGCACAGGATCAAAATAAGCTGCAGAGAGTTGTGAACTCAGTCAGCGCCATCTTGGGCAGAGCCTCCCTACCATCCAGGACATCTTCAAAGGTGATGCCTCAAAAAAGTGTCATCTGTCTTTAAGGACCCCCATCACCCAGGACTTGTCCTCTTCTCATTGCTACCATCAGGGAGGAGGTACAAGAGCCTGAAGACACACACTCAATGATTCAGGAACAAGTTCTTCCCTTCTGCCATCAGATTTCTGAATGGACATTGAACCCATGAACACTACCTCATTACTTTTCTTCTCTTTTTGAACTACCTATTTAATTTATTTTTAATATATATATTTCTCAGTGTAATTTATAGATCTTTTATTATTATGTATTGCAATGTACAGTAAATTTCATGACATATGCCAGTGATATTAAACCTGATTCTGATAGCCTGAGTGGGGCATTAGCACACAGCAGATGGTTTGAATGGCCTGTTTCGGCATTGTATGGCTCGATATCCCTTTCTCACAGGAGGGCTGACAGGGTCTTCAGGATGGGTTACTGCTCCTGTTCTCCACACCAGAAACATGTGCTTGTCCAGCTCTTCGTGTATTTGATGGACCTGAGATTTGACAATCCGATGGACAGAACCGATAGCTTTTGCAGAATTTGACTTTCCAATCAGATGTTGTGATCACTGAAATAAAATAAATCCAAGAATGGGTCTGGCACAGGAGGTGATGGCTCAGGGTAGATCGATACCTTCAATCCCATCCCATGCTCTTTCTCGTGAACTTTGAAAATTGCTTACCTTCAACTGTCAACTCAATAATTTTTTTGAAATCCCAATTGATCTTGTTTCCATTCCCCCTTACACGTAACAAGATCCAAGGCTTTGGTGGTATTTCAAAGGAGGTTCACGAAAATGATTCCAAGATTAAAAGGCTTATCATAGGAGGAGTATTTCAAAGCTCTGGGCCTCTACTCACTGGAATTTAGAATAATGGGGTGGTGGGAATCTCATTGAAACCCTTTGAATGTTGAAAGGCCTTAATAAAGGGAATATAGAGAGGATGTTTCCTACGGTGGGGGAGTCTATGACCAGAGGTTAGAGCCTCATAATAGAGGGACATCCATTTAGAACGGAGATGAAGAGGAATTTCTTTAGCCAGTGGATGGTAAATCTGTGCAAATTGTCGCCACAAGCTGTGGAGACAATTCTTTGAGGATGTTTAAGGCAAAGGTAATGGATTCTTGGTTATTCAGGCCATGAAGGGATTCAGGGAGAAGGCAGGAGATTGGGGCTGAGAGGGAAATGGATCAGCCGTGATGAAATGGCAGAGCAGACTCGATGGGCCAAATGGCCTAATTCTACTCTTATGTCTTATTGTCCCAGAGTTATTCTTTAGACCACAGGTCGATGTCAGTCCCCAATACACTTGCAGGTCCACCAGGGTTTGGAGGCCAGGAGGCCTGTCTGTGTGGATGGGAGGAAAGGGAGTTGTTTTGTTGTCGTTGTTGTTTTGTTTTCTTGCTCTTGTTGTTTTTCTTGTTGTTGCTGTGTTGATCTGCTGAGCATTATGGGTATGCTACATTGGCACCAGAATGTGTGGCATCGCAGGCTGCCCCCAGCCCATCCTTATGTTTGTCATAGAGTCACCAAGTTTCGGAAGAGTACAGGGCAGAAACAGACCCCTTGGCTCATCTAGTCCATGCTGAACCATTTAAACTGCCTACTCCCACCAACCTGCACTGGGACCATAGCCCTCCATAGCCCTACCATCCATGTACCTATCCAAACTCTGCTTAAACATTGAAATCGAGCTCACATGCACCACATGTGCTGGCAGCTCCTCCCACACTCTCAACACCCTCTGAGTGAAGAATTTGAAAAGTGCTTTGATTGTTCGGAATATCCTTTCAGAAATCATGAGTAAGAATTACTAGCCTGCAGAATTTTCTTCAAAGAAGATTGAACAGAAATTATTTTTTATTGAATTTAGCCACGTTATTTTACCACCACACGGAGCCGGGCTCAGCTCAGCAGGAGCGCCCTCTTCGGCCATTACCGCTCACTGCAGGAGAAGCGGAGATCCGATCCGAGTCGGCAGAAAATGTTACTTACCTCTAATGAAAGACTTTGTAACTACCCAATAACTCAGGCGTTAAGTGTGGAGACTGAAACCACTAACTCTGGCTGCATCTACACTTTATTCTGAATTTACACTTCATGTAACACTTTATTCTGCAATCTGTTCTCGTTCCCCTTGTACTGCCTCAATGCACGGTGTCATGACCTACACAGGAATGAATTAATGGTCCTGATTTTGAATTGATGGCCCGACTCCTCGGCTCTTTATTCCCTCCACAGATTCTGCCTGGACTTGCTGAATTCCTGCAGCATTTTGTGTGTGTCACTCAGGATGCCCAGCATCTCTACAGTCTCTGGTGTGTTATGAATTGATCTGTGCGAACAGTACGAGTTTCTCACTGTATCAACAAATGACGATAGAACTTTCAGGCTCCCGAACCAGCGTGCATAACTCACTCACCTCAACCCTGGACTGGTTCCACGGCTTAGACACGCACTTTCAACTCATGCGCTCGCGTCCTGAAGAAAGCCCTCGACCCGAAACTTTGACCGAGAACTTCCTGACCTGCTGAGTTCTTCCATTTTGTGTGTTGCTTTGGGTTTCTCCTGTTTAACACGTACTATGTATGTACGTGTGTAGCCATCTTTCTATCTACCATTTGTCTATATCAGTCTATCTGTCTATGTACCTATTTATCTATCTATCTCTCTCTATCTGTCTATATCATGTCTATCTGTCTATCTATCTGTCTCTCTATGAATCTGTCTATCTATCTATCTGTTCATCTAGCCATCTATCTGTCTATCTATCTTGTCTATCTTTTTGCCCATTTATCTATCTCGCTATACATGTACCTATCTAACTATGTACAAGTCTGTTTATTTGCACAACTTGTTGTTTGTCAGTCTTTGTTTATGTGGAGTTTTCATTATTTCTATTGTATTTCTTTATTTTCTTGTAAAGGCCCACAAGAAAATGAATTTCAGGGTAGTATATGGTGATATACACCCAATATGGTGTCAACAATATATTGTCGGGGGGGGGGGGGCTACTGCACATGACCGAGAAAAGCTAAAGAGAGTTGTAAATTTAGTTGGCTCCATCTTGGGCACTAGCCTACAAAGTACCCAGGACATTTTCAAGGAGCGGTGCCTCAGAAAGGCAGCGTCCATTATTAAGGACCTCAATCATCCAGGGCATGTCATTTTCTCACTGTTACCATCAGGGAGGAGGTACAGAAGCCTGAAGACACACACTCAACGATTCAGGAACAGCTTCTTCCCCTCTGTCATCTGATTCCTAAATGGACATTGAACTTATGAACACTACCTCACTTTTTTAATATATATTATTTGTTTTTGCATGATTTTTAAATCTATTCAATATGTGTATTCTGTAATTTATTTATTTATTATTATTATTATTATTATTATTTCCTTCTATATTATGTACTGCATTGAACTGCTGCTACTAAGTTAACAAATTTCACGACACATGCCGGTGATAATAAACCTGATTCTGATATATACATACTTTAATGATGAATTTACTTTGACTTTTGTAATAAGCTTATTCCAATATTCACTGTCTGACAAATAGGGAATTTCCATATTTACTGCGTGACGTCAGATTTCCAGCATCCAATATTTTCCTCCGTACCACGTGCCGCTGAAACCACTGGTGCAGATTAAAGCATTCCAGCATGTGCAGAACCTCTTGTGTTTGAACTATTACTGGGTGTTGTTCCTCAATCAGGAACCTGTAATGCTGAGAAAATGTGAATGATTTGTTTACAGGATTGAATCAGAGAATTGTTGTGGCACATCGATTCTGCAGAGAAATCCAGGCGGCCCCATGTAGTAACACATACAAAAAGCTGAAAGCTCTCGGCCCAAAGCATCAATTGTTCTTCCCCTCCACAGATGCTGCCTGACCTGCTGAGTTCCTCCAGAATTTTGTGTGTGCTGAGAACCTTCAGAATCTCTTGCGCTTATGGGCAGCCTGTGCCCCCCACCCCCATCCTTACCCCGTCTCTCTGTAGAATAACTTCCTCAGGCTCTCAGCTAATTCCATTTGGTAGATTTTTATCAGTTTTGTTTACGGCAACCCTACTGGCAGTGATCTCAGGCAATGAACATCTGAATGTGCTCACTTCTGATTGGCTAACACGGCATCCTCCTGGGAAGGCATTTTTTAAAGCCACCTTTCTAATACCCGAGAACAATCAGGCTCCTGAACTAGTGTGGATAACATCACTCACCACAATGTTGAATTGACTCCACAACCTCTGCAGACTCAATTTCAAAGACTCTGCAACCCATGGTCTCAGCATTATTTATATAAATTTTAAAATTAGGTATTTACACGATTTGCCCTCTTTTCACATTGGTTCTTTGTCAGTCTTTGTTATGTATAGTTTTTCATAAATTCTATTACATTTCTTTACTTTCTGTAAATCCCTGCAAGAAAATAAATCTGATGGTAGTATATGACAAAGGCAAGAACATAAAGCAAGGATGTAATGTTGAGACTTTATAAGGCACTGGTGAGGCCTCACTTGGAGTATTTTGAGCAGGTTTGGCCGCCTTATCTAAGAAAGGACGTGCTGAAACTGGAGAGGGTTCAAAGGAGGTTCATGAAAATGATTCCAGGATTAAATGGCTTGTATGAAACATATCTGATGCCTTTGGGCCTGTACTCACTAGAATTCAGAAGAATGAGGAGTGGCCTCATTGAAACCAATTGAATGTTGAAAGGCCTTGACAGTGTGGATGTGGAGAGGATGATTCCTATGGTGGGGGAATCTAAGACCAGAGGGCAGGGCCTCTGAATAGAGGGGCATACATTTAGAATGAAGATGAGGAGAAACTTCTTTAGCCAGAGAGCAGTCAATTTGTGGAATTTGTTGCCAAGGTGGATGGTGAGGCCTAGTTCTGCTCCTATATCTTATGGTCTTATGGCCATATACATACCTTGATAATAAATTTACTTTGAACATTGAAGATCTGTCAGTTGACCCTGATACCACATCAGATCATGGACACACCTTCTCAGAACAGGTACAAAACAGAATCGGAGGTCATGTCTGTTCTATCACTCAGCAGCAGCATCAAAGTTCAGAGTTCAGAAGTTCAGAGTAAGCTACTGAGGTGTTGATAGAAGGTAATGAGAAAGCGGAGATGGGAGCATAGAACATAGAACTGTACAGCACAGGAAAAGGAACTACAGGCCACGATGTTGTGCCAAACCAATTAAATTAGTAATCAAATCACCATCTAAATTAACCCCCTCTCCCTACACAATATCCATAACCTTCCTTTTCCCTCACATTCAAGTGCCTATCTAAACATTTCTGCCTAATGTATCTGTCGCTACCACCACCATCCCTGGCAGTGGATTCTAGGCACCCATAGCTCTTTGTGAAAAAAATCATGCCCCTTAAATCTCCTTTGAAATTGCCCCCTCTCACCTTAAATCTTGCCCTCTAGAATTAGACTTTTCAACCCTGCCAAAAAGATACTGTCTATCAACTCTCCCTATTCGTCTCATAATCTTATAAACCTCCATCGGACCTTTCCTCATTTTCCGCTTCTCTTTTACGCTCACTCAAGTTTACTCCTTCATTGAACAAGATCCAGGTCAACTTCACCCTCCTGCCCAATCCCCTTAATCCACAAATCCTCCTTTAAACTAAAATCTTTCTCATCCTTAATGACCCAAGCTTCAGAATAATTGATTTTGAGATCTCTGAAAGAAGAAATTCCTCCCCATCTCCATCTTCATTGATCAAGACCTAATCCTGAGGTCAAGCCTTCTGCCTTTAGACTCTCCACTCAGAGATATGCCCTCCAGTAATCTAGCACTCAAAACCTTATAGGTTCCGATCAATCATCCAGAAATAGGAAATCTAGTTAAGCACGATTTACTGTAATGATACTCTCAAAGTTCAAAATACATTGATTATGTATACATTACACAACCTTGAGATTTGTCTCCAAAAAGGCAGCCATGACGTAAAGAAACACAAAAAAAATTAAAAACTGTCAGATACCCACAGTGCAATAAAAAAATAAATCATGCAAACAATAAACACTAGCGAATAGCGTTCTGAACTGAAGTCCACACAGAGTCCGCCCACAGACCCTTAGTTCAGTGCAGAGCCGAGTAGCCTCAGGGCCTGACACACTGATCTTTCCAATCTGGCCTCTCTGTGATTAAATCATCTCCTCAGACGCAATCTAATATGTGTGTCCTTAAATTCCACAACCGTAATCTCTGTCCTGAGGTTCAGGGCATTTTGTCTTTTTGACATTGACCTTCCACCCATTGCAGAGAACAGCTACAGCCATCTACAGTCATGATGCAGTACCTGGTATAGAGCAACTGGCATGGTAACAGTAACAGTAACAAGATTGTGTGAGGCTGCAGAGAACTGTAGACGTCATGGGCACAACTCTCAACATCAGAATCAGGTTTAAAATCACTGGCATCTGTTGTGAAATGTGTTGTCTTTGTGTCAGCAGTACAATGTAATACATAATAATAGAAAAAACTGTGTATTACAGTTAATTATATATTGTATATTATATATTATAATTATATTATATATTATAGTTAAATTAAATAAGTAGAGCAAAACTAAAAATAAGGAAAAAAGAAGTGAGCTAGTGTTCATGGGTTCAATGTCCATTCAGATTCAGATGGCAGAGGGGAAGAAGCTGTTCCTGAATCATTGAGTGTGTGTCTTCAATCTCCTGTACCTCCTCCCAGATGGTAGCAATGAGAAGAGGACGCGACCTGGACGATGAAGTCCTTAATGATGGATGCTGCCTTTTTGAGGCATCGCTCCTTGAAGATGTCGTGGCTATCATGAAGGCTAGTGCCCACGATGGAGCAGACTAAGTTTACGACACTCCACAGCTTACTTCAATTCTGTGCAGAACCCCCACCCCCATAACTGGACGTTAAAATGCTCTCCACGGTACATCTGTAGAAATTTGCAGTGTCTTTGGAGACAGACCAAATCTCCATAAACTGCAAATGATATATAGCCACTGCCATGCTTCTTTATAGCTGCTTCAATACGCTGAGCCCAGGATAGATCCTCAGAGATCACAGGACAATCCTCATCACCATGGTCAACATCATCAAGAGATGGTCCCTCACTTAGGACCTTCAACATCCAGGACATGTCCTCTTCTTATCATTACCATCAGGGAGGGGGTACAGGAGCCTGAAGGCCCCTCTTCTCATTACTACCATCAGGGAGGGGGTACAGGAGCCTGAAGGCCCCTCTTCTCATTACTACCATCAGGGAGGAGGTACAGGAGCCTGAAGACCCCTCTTCTCATTACTACCATCAGGGAGGAGGTACAGGAGCCTGAAGACCCCTCTTCTCATTACTACCATCAGGGAGGGGGTACAGGAGCCTAAAGACCCCTCTTCTCATTACTACCATCAGGGAGGAGGTACAGGAGCCTGAAGGCCCCTCTTCTCATTGCTACCATCAGGAAGGAGGTACAGGAGCCTGAAGACCCCTCTTCTCATTACTACCATCAGGGAGGAGGTACAGGAGCCTGAAGACACACACTGAATGATCCAAGAACAGCTTTTTCCTCTTTGCCATCAGATTTCTGAATGGACATTGAACCCATGAACAATGAACATTTTATTTAAATTAATTTTATATATATATACCATCAGGGATATATATATATATTTCTTACTTAATTTAGTTTTTATTATTGTGTATTGCAGTGTGCTGGTGCCGCATAACAACAGATTTCACTATATATGCCAGTGATATTAAAGCTGATTCCAATTCTGTTACAGGGACGTGGCAGGAAGAACGAACCCAAGTGCAGGACTCTGACTCGGAGGCAGGATCAGGAGGCAGAATCTCCGTAGCAAGCGTGGAATCGAGACCAGGCTGAGTCAGGACTAGGGAGGCTTGATTCACGAAGAGATACGGGGTTGAAGACTTGGAGCGAGGTTCCTCTCTTTCTGAGAGTCGACCAACAATCTGGCAAGGGCTGACCGGAGCTGTCGGGGTCTTATCCTCCAGTGGCTAATGGAAACCAGGTTCTGGTGATTGAGAGGAATTGGGAAAGATTGGGAATCAAGTGTGGGGATTAAGAACCAATTAGGGAGGAAAGGGGAAAGGTGGGAAATGCCAGCCAGCACCAGGACAAATTCTGATAATAAATCTCATTCTGATTGGGAAAAAGCTGCAGAAAGTGGTAATGTCAGTCAGCTCCATCAGGGCACCAACCCCCCCCCCTTCCCCCAGCATCCAGGACGTCTTCAAAAGATGACGCCTTAATAGGGCGGCATCCATCATTAAGAACCCCCATCACCCAGGTCATGCCCTCTTCTCATTGCTACCATCTGGGAGGAGGTACAGAAGCCTGAAGACACACACTCAATAATTCAGGAACAGCTTCTTCCCCTCTGCCATCCAATGGACAATGAATCCATGAACAGTACCTCTCTATTTTCTTTGTTCTATTTTTGCACTACTTATTTAATTTTTTATTTAGATCTCTTATTGTAGTTTATAGTTTTTAATATTATATACTGCACTGTACTGCTGCAGCAAAACAACCAATTTCATGACATAGGCCAGTGATATTAATCTGACCTACTCATAATTAATTGGCATAACATTGTGTGGAAATGTCCAGAGTTTCTATCTTTTTGGTTGTTGCGGGAGTGACCTCTCTCTCCCTCGCTGATTTTGGTTCTGATACAGTCTATAATTCAGCACTCTGGTATGTCAGATAGTCTGTCCCCCTTGCTGGGAGAGAGGGAGCTTGTCTGAGATACTGAAGTGCTGGGTTGTGGACTGCAGCTTTGATTGGCTCTAGATAAAGGTCACTTTGGGGGCTTTTGCTTGCATGGTGGGGAGAGGGAAGGTCGGTGCGTCTGCTGGCACAAGTGGGGGGGTGATGTGTTTGATGCTTTTGCTGCTGTTCCTGCGAAGGGGGGGGCTTCAGGTCTTTGATGTTCTATCATTCATTTTATGGGGTCTCGTTTCATGGATATCTGTGAAGAGTATGAATTTCATGTGGTATTCTGTATACATTCTCTGATATTAAAGGAACCTAAAATCTAAAATAAATCTAAATCCTAAAACTAGCTACCTGCTAAAATGCAGTGATAACCATTAGCACTGAGAGAGAGCACAGAATGAATGTGTCTGTCTTTAAAAAATAAACAGCAACAAGCTTTCAGAGTCAGAGAGAAACGATGCTCTTCAGCACCGGTGCTCAGAGTAATCGTCACACAAATGATGGAAATTACACCATCTGATCTATTTCGTCAGTTATCCTTTTCCCGTCCATATATGGATAGATGTTCTATAGATGATTATTGGCAGAAGGTTCCGGTGGATAAAAGCCAGGCTCTGGCAAAGAGGCCTCCCAGAAGGTTTGCTACCCCAGTCGACTTGAGACAATTTGGGGACTGGTGGAAAATGCCTCCAATATTTGGGCACCAGAGTCAAGGCAGCAAAATGATTTAGTGGGGTTGCTTTATCTGCACTGGAATGGGTCGGGCCTTTCACCAACGCAATGTGGAAACTAATCATGACACCACAACAATTGCGGCCATTTCATAACTCTGGTCAATCGTGTACAGAAATTCAGGTTCAGAGTCATGTATTAATCACGTGCGCTTCGAAACACACAATGAAGTGTATCATATGTGAATGTGACCAACACAGTCCAAGGACGTGCTGGGGGCAGCCCGCAAGTGTTCAGCACCAACATAGCAAGTCCAGAACTTTCTAACCCTACCCGCACGTCTACATACAGAGAAGGGTGCGTATACAGAAAGGAGCTGGAATAGGGCCAGTTACATCATGAGGATCCCTCGCACCCTGCTCATGGACTGTTTGTCCCACTCGCATCAGGGAGGAGGCTACGTAGCATCCATGCCAGGACCAGCAGACTCAAAAACAGTTACTTTCCCCAAGCAGTAAGGCTGATCAACACCTCCACCCACTAACCCCCCAACCACCACTACTTTATCATTTCCTCTCAGTCACTGCTTGTACAGGCATCACTGTGCCTAGCATCACTTTATGGACGCACAATTAGTCTAAGTTTAGAAACTATCTTATGTATTTATATTTATTGTTGAGTTCTTTATGTTATTGTGCTTTTTTTTTGTTATTGTGTTCCATTTCTTATTGTGATTTTTTTTTGAGCTGCATCGAATCCGGAGTTAGAATTATTTTGTTCTCCTTTACGCTTGCGTACTGAGCAAAACATTAAACAATCTTGAAGCCTTGGACTGTGGGAGGAAACTGCAGCACTCACAGGAAATCCACACGGTCACTGGGGAGGTTAAAAACTCCTTCCACACGGCGGCGGGAACTGAGCCCCAGATGCTGGAGCTGGAAGCCGCTCCGGTAAGCGCGACGCTGCCGTGCCGGTTCCAACAGCGTTTGGTCTTTTTGTTATCTCAGTTGGCTGTTTCTGACGAATCAGAACGGTTTCTATTGTATGAATGCAGCTCTCATAATGGTCTCATACATTGCTAAGATGGCCCTGTGGAGCAGACTCCTTTAATAGAACCAAGCCCATTTTCAATTAATCTCTGCATTTGAAATTTGTTGTACGCCAGCTCATTAGAGCGTCATTCTTAACGATTGCCGGGAGAGCGGAGTATAGCAAACAGGGGAACCTTTACAATCACCAAGAAATCCCTAAACCTCTTCATGTGATTGACACCAAAATTTAAAACTACATTTCTGCAGTCCATTAATTCAGCAGCGTCCAAGCTTTTTTGTCTTCATTGGGCACTCAGAGCCAAACCCAAGAGTCTCCGGGGATTCCGACAAAATCTAAATCAATGGTCCCATTAATTTGCATTCATCTGCAGCTGCCGCGGCTACGCAGGCTCCCGCTCCGACACGGGGTTTTGTTTCCGCCGATGGTGACACGTAACACGGGGCGTTATCGCCTTGGCATCCTCAGAATTCAATCGTCAAGTCAGAAGTCGAAATCGCAAATGGAAGTCGGCTGTCCAAAACCAATTCGCAGACTCGGTGTTCGCGGGTGACAGCCAGGCAGTTTCACCCGGTGTTGGAAGAGATCCGGGCGGCTTGGTAATCGGCTTCCTGAATGATTGATCATTCCCCGGGAAGGAAGAGACAGGCAGCATAAGGGAGAAGCAGACACACCCCACTGGTCCACAGATGCCCCCGGTCTGGTGTTTGCCTCTCGCTTCAACTCACGCTCTCTGCCACATGGGCCCGCACGTAGTTTTCGGGGGGGGGGGGGGGGATGCAGGAATGGCAGGCAGCGTTCTGAGGAACGATCGAGTGGCAAGGGTTAATATTCTCTGGAGGTTGTTCAGGAGCCAGAGAGTCATCGGCGCAGAAACAGGCCGTTCGGCCCATCCAGTCCATGCTGGACAAATTCTGCCTAGTCCCTTTGACCTACTCCTGGAACACAGCCCTCCATACCCCTGCCATCCACATACTAAATCCAACTTCTCTTCAAGGCTGAAATCAAACCCACATCCACCACTTCTGCTGGTAGCTCGTTCCACTCCCTCACTGACTCGGAGTGAAGAGGTTCCCCCTCAGAGTTCCCTTAAGTATTTTACCTTTTGCCCTTAACTTACGACCTCGAGTTCTAGTCTTACCGAACCTCTGTCTGTATTTACCCTCTGTATACCCCTCCTAATTCTGTACACCTCCATCAAATCTCCCCTCATTCTCCTTCACTCCAGAGAATAAAGTCCTAACCTATTCTGCCTTTCTCCATAAAGCTGGTCCTCAAGACCCAGCAACTTCCTTGTAAATTTCCTCCGCACTCTCAATCTTATTGATATCTTTCCTTCAGGTAGGTGACCATAACTACACACAATAATCCAAATTAGGCCTCACCAATGTCTCATACAACTTCAACATGGCATCCCATCTCCTGTGTCAAGTGAGAACATGAGAAAATTGTGCACACAGAGGGTGCAGAGCTTCTGGAATTCCGGAGCCCAGGGTGCACCCACGGCTGAGATTAACTTCAGAATTATTCTGAGGTAATTGGGAAGGAGGTGGATTGGATGGAAGAGGTATCGAGGATCAGCCATGGTATCCTAGAGTAGAGCAAGTGGAGAGGCCAATAGGTGGACTTCTGTTCCTATCTTGCTATGAAGAACAGAGGGAACTGGAATACAGATCCACATTTCCTTGAAAGTGGTAGCACTGTGCCACTGGGGTTCGCAAGAATCAAAAACTTGAAATCAAAATAGAAAATTCTGGAAACACTTAACAGATTGTTCAGGATCCACAGAACTGCTGGTGTGGCCTCACTTGGAGTATTGTCGGCTGTTTTGGACCCCTTACTGAAGAAAGGTCGTGTTGACATTGGAGGGGGTTCAAAAGAGGTTCGCAAAAATGATTCTGGGATTAAAAGGCTTGTCGTATGAGGAGCATTTGCTGGCTCTGGGCTTGTACTCACTGAAATTCAGAAGAATGAGGGGGGATTTCATTGAAACCTATCGAAAGTTGAAAGGCCTCAATAGAATGGAGGTGGAGAGAATGTTTCCTATGGTGGAAGAGTGTAAGACCAGAGGACACAGCTTCAGAATAGAGGGATGTTGAAAGGGCTGGATAGAGTGGACAGGAAGAGAGTGTTTCCTAGGGTGGGAGAGTCTATGACCAGAGGACACAGTTTCAGAATAGAGGGACGTCCACTTAGAATGGACATGGTGAGGAATTTCTTTAGCCAGAGGGTGGTGAATCTGTGGAATTCATTGCCACAGACGGCTGTGGAGGCCAAGTCATTGGGCATATTTAAGACAGAGGTTAATCAATTCTTGATTAGTCAGGGCATACGGGGAGAAGGCAGAAGACTGGGGTCGTGATTGGGGATTTTAGATTGATTGATAACCTTTTGCCCAGTGTGGTTGCTCTTGCACTTTGAATAGGTACTGGAAGGTAAGGGTATGAAAGGGCCATGTGCTGATGCAGGTTGATGGGACTAGGCAGTTTAAATGGTTTGGCATGGATGAGATGAGCCAAAGGGCCTGTTTCTTTGCTGTACTTTTCAAAAGGCTTTTGACAAGGTCCCACACAGGAGATTAGTGTGCATTTTCAAAAGGCTTTTGACAAGATCCCACACAGGAGATTAGTGTGCAAACTTAAAGCACATGGTATTGGGGGTATGGTATTGATGTGGATAGAGAATTGGTTGGCAGACAGGAAGCAAAGAGTGGGAGTAAACGGGACCTTTTCAGAATGGCAGGCAGTGACTAGTGGGGTACCGCAAGGCTCAGTGCTGGGACCCCAGTTGTTTACAATATATATTAATGATTTAGACGAGGGAATTAAATGCAGCATCTCCAAGTTTGTGGATGACACGAAGCTGGGCGGCGGTGTTAGCTGTGAGGAGGATGCTAAGAGGATGCAGGGTGACTTGGATAGGTTAGGTGAGTGGGCAAATTCATGGCAGATGCAATTTAATGTGGATAAATGTGAGGTTATCCACTTTGGTTGCAAGAACAGGAAAACAGATTATTATCTGAACGGTGGCCGATTAGGAAAAGGGGAGATGCAACGAGACCTGGGTGTCATTGTACACCAGTCATTGAAGGTGGGCATGCAGGTACAGCAGGCGGTGAAAAAGGCAAATGGTATGTTGGCATTCATAGCAAAAGGATTTGAGTACAGGAGCAGGGAGGTTCTACTGCAGTTGTACAAGGCCATGGTGAGACCGCACCTAGAATATTGGAATATTGTGTGCAGTTTTGGTCCCCTAATCTGAGGAAAGACATTCTTGCCATAGAGGGAGAACAGAGAAGGTTCACCAGATTGATTCCTGGGATGGCAGGACTTTCATGTGAAGAAAGACTGGATCGACTAGGCTTATACTCACTGGAATTTAGAAGATTGAGGGGGGATCTTATTGAAACGTATAAAATTCTAAAGGGATTGGACAGGCTAGATGCAGGAAGATTGTTTCCGATGTTGGGGAAGTCCAGAACGAGGGGTCACAGTTTAAGGATAAAGGGGAAGCCTTTTAGGACCGAGATGAGGAAAAACTTCTTCACACAGAGAGTGGTGAATCTGTGGAATTCTCTGCCACAGGAAACAGTTGAGGCCGGTTCATTGGCTATATTTAAGAGGAAGTTAGATATGGCCCTTGTGGCTAAAGGGATCAGGGGGTATGGAGGGAAAGCAGGTACAGGGTTTTGAATTGGATGATCAGCCATGATCATACTGAGTGGTGGTGCAGGCTCGAAGGGCCGAATGGCCTACTCCTGCACCTATTTTCTATGTTTCTATGACTATGACACTGTTTCTACCAGTACTGTCTTTAATGCTTTTAACCTTTACTCAATTGACTCAACATCTTTAGCATTTCAATCATCTTGCATAGCCGTACTTACCCGATCAGTTATTTGCTCTGCTGCCCCTCATCTTTTCCTTCAAATAGTCCTGACTATCTCAAGCACTAATCCTTTGATAATGATGTCTCTATAATGGTCTTCAGATCAAACCTCTTGGTCAGTCCATGACCTCCTCTACTGCCAAGATGAAGCCACTCTCAGGTTGGAGGAGCATCATGACAACATGAACATCGATTTCACTAACCTCCTGTAATTTCTCCCTCCCTCCCGCCCCTTCCTTTTTCCATTTGGCATTCTGGTTCCCCTCTGACCCCTTCTCTTCTCCTCACCTGCTTCTCACTTCTGTCTGGGGCCCCTCCTCCTTCTCTTTCTCCCAGGGACCACTCTCCTCTCCTATCAAAACCCTCCTTTCTCAGCCATTTATCTTTTCCACCGATCCCCTCCCAGATTCTCACTTCAGCCCCCCTCCGACACCCACCTACCTTCCCTCACCTGGTCTCAGGTACCACCTCCTGGATTGTACTCCTTCCCCTCCTCCCATCTTCTAAATCTACCGTATCTTCTTCCCCTTCCTTTCCAGTCCCAATGAAGGGTGTCGGCCCAAAATGTCGACTGTTTATTCCTCTCCATCGGTGCTGCCTGATCTGCTGAGTTCCTCCAGCACTTTGTATGTGTTAGTCTGGATTTCCAGCATCTGCAGAATCTCTTTCAGATCAAAGCTCTTTTCTCCATTAACGTACACTGCCATTCCATCTATCATTTGACAAGTTTGAAGTAAAGTTTAAGACCTGATTTAAATGTCTAAAAAGCAATGCTTGTTTATTCCTTCTGCTGCTTTCTGTTTTATTAAGTGACAATCAATAGTGGTATTAAAAATAAACTTGGAATTCTATTTAAGCTAATGAATTACAGGACTACCTATGTTCCACAAAGTCCCAGGGGCGTAGAAGAGAAAGGGTTTCATTTGCTTGACCAACCAGTTATGAGTGGATGAAAGGCTGGTCATTGCAACAGATCAGGCGCCGTGGAAGTGACAGGTTTACATGTCACCAGTGATAGATTGGAGTCTAAACAAGTGAAACATCCATATTTAGCACAGAGTGGTGCAGCATTAAGCACTAGAAGTCTGACATGACCTCAGGGACCAATGTAAGTCCACAGATAATCCTGTCACATAAATGACTGTCAAACGTAGAATTAACAAAATGCCACAGCCCTTGCTGAAGCAGTGATTTAAGACAATTAAATGCTCACATTTCTCACTTGGAGAAGCTTCCCATTTAAATTCCAATACCTGCACAACATTGTTAATTTGAACAACCCTGCATGAGGCATTGAACATGTGGTTATTCAACTTCTCACAGAACTGATAGAGACTCAATATGAAATATCAGCTCACATCTTTTACCTCCAGAGATACAGCTTGACCTGATGGTGTGTTCCAGTATTCCATATTCCTTCTAGATTCCAGCATACCCACACTAATTGCCACACTTATCTTCACACTTATCTTCAGACTCATCTCCACATTCATCTCCACACTCAACCACGCAATCATCTCCACACACAACTACACAATCATCTCCACACTCATCTCCAAACTCATCCCCACACTCATCTCCACACTCAACCACACAATCATTTCCACACACAACTACACAATCATCTCCACACACAACTACACAATCATCTCCAAAATCACCTCCACAATCATCTCCACACTCATCTCCACATTCAGCTCCACACTCATCTCCACACCCATCTCCACACTCATCTCCACACTCATCTCCACACTCATCTCCAAACTCATCCCCACACTCATCTCCACACCCATCTTCACACTCATCTCCACATTCAGCTCCACACTCAGCTCCACACTCATCTCCAAACTCATCCCCACACTCATCTCCAAACTCATCCCCACACTCATCTCCACACCCATCTCCACACTCATCTCTTCATAATCTGTCTGATGAAGTATCAAGGGGCTTTTTTTGTTGTTGTTTTGCTGCTTGTACGTTCTACGTTGTTCTGCTGAGCACTGTGAGCACGTTACGTCGGCCCTGGAACGAGTGTCGGAACATTTGTGGGCTTCCCTGGGTGCGTTAGTTGTTAATGTAAATGATGGATTTCGCTCATATCTGGGATGGATAAATCGGAATCAGTCTGCGTGGCAACGGTGTACAAAGTTGGCGGGTGAGAAGTGGAAGTGAGGGGACGGCTGAGGAAGACAGATCGGAGAACCATGAAGTAGAGGGAAGGAGCTGAGGAGGGGAACTAGGGGGATGAAGGTATAGGTGATGAGCCAGTTCCCTCTTGGAGTAACTTCCTCGAGGAGTTCATCTCCCCCACTGAAGGAGTCACTGTAGTGTAGCGGTTAGCTCGATGTTATTACAGCTTGAGATGCTCCGGACTTCAGAGTTAAGTTCCAGTGCCATTTTTAAGGAATTTGTTCTCCCCAGGAACGGCATGCGTTTCCTCCCACAGTCCAAAGGCGTACTGTTCATTAGGTTGTAAATTGTCCCCTGATTAGGCTAATGTTGGTCTTGGAGTATATTTGTGCTTTTTTTGGCGTGACTATGTTTTTTTCTCATTTGCCATTTTGACTGTGCTGTGTACTGTTTTGTTTGGCAGTATTCATCATTGGTTGAATGATATTTAAACTTGAATGTGACTTGATTTAAATGGGTGGATTGTGGGCAGTGTGGCTCGTTGGTCCAGAAGGGCTTGTACCCCGCTGAATATCTGAATAAAATTTTTAAAACTAATACACCAGGTACTTTGCCCAAATACCTAAGCTTGGCATCTGTGCTGAGAAACTTTCCGGTCCTTGTGCATGACTGTGGGAAGAAGTAATGTTACCTTCAGTCCAGTTTTACCTGCCTGAACTGGGCAAGCAACACTGATGTGAAGTCCCCGGCAAATGCCCGGGGAGATGAGCAGGTCAGCACAACTGTTCTACGCAGTTCCTCAAACTTGGAAGTGAGTCTGTACATTACCTCGAGATGGATTGTACATCAAAGTTAATCTCAAATAAATTAGGCTGGTGCTTTCTTAAATAATCCTTTTGTCATTTCAAATGTATTTTAATTTCACAAATACTAACAATAAAACCTGGTGATTACCATTACTAATATCTGCTTTATTCATTAGCGTGAGAATATTTACTTTCAGGGGCACATGAATCCATTCTAAGTACAATGTCACCAACCTGCTTTATAACGCTCTGGGCCAGCTTGGTCCACAGCCGATAGTCATCTGCCCCACAACAGGCAAAGATACCATAAGTGTTATTTCTTTGCATTCCGAGTTCAAAATGCTTTAGGGAATTGGTTCCAATGTTCTGAATGTTGGTTTCTTTAATGTGCAAAGTACATTTATTATCCAAGTGTGTATACTTTATACAATCTTGAGATCTGTCTCCTCGCAGGCAGCCACGAAACAAAAAACCCAATAGAACCCGTTTTTAAAAAAATCACAAACACCCAATGTGAAGAGAAAAAAAGCATGCAAACGGTAAAAGTAGGGTCAGAACGGACGTTCACAAAAGAGAGTACACAGTGAGTCAAAAGCCAGGTGTAACAGCGGCCGATTCAGGAGCCTGGTCATTGCAGGCCACAGCCTAGGTTCAGCGCAGAGATGGGTAAACCTCGCGGATCAGTGAACCGAGCACCGGTCTGTCCCTCGCCTCCGGCTCTGGCGCTTCACTTGTCCAAAGCTCGAGTTGCTCCTTGCTTGCGGACTTGGCCCCTGACTGCTTGGCACGCTCTCGGGCCCGAGCGGAGCCACCTCGATTTGACCTGTACCAACCTTTACGATTCAGCCCGAATTGAAAGAAAATTTAAAAGTGAAAGGCAATTGAAAGGAAGAGAGGCTCAAATGACACGCAGTTCCAAGTCACCAAGCTGTGCTCCGAAGCAGGGATGACCACTTCCACTCCTTTCAAATCTCTTACTATCTTTCCTTTCGGTTAGTCCTGACGAAGGGTCTTGGCCCGAAACGTCGACAGCGCTTCTCCCTATAGATGCTGCCTGGCCTGCTGTGTTCCACCAGCATTTTGTGTGTGTTGTTGTTTGAATTTCCAGCATCTGCAGATTTCCTCGTGTTTGCACTTCCACTCCTGTTGCTTTGATTCAGTTTCAGATGTTATTTTTCACGAGTCCATTGAAACAGGCAGAGAAGTGCCTGATGGTATGAATATTGATTTCTTCTTCCATAAACAAATTTCTCCCCCCACTCTGACCATTTACCTCCTCACCTGCCTCTCACCTCCACTGGGTCCCCTCCTCCTTCCCTTTCTCCTCTGGTCCACTCTCCTCTCCTATCAGATTCCTTCCTCTCCAGCCCTTGATGTTTCCCACACACCTGGCTCCACCTCTCACCTTCCAGCTAACTTCCTTCTCCCCCCTCCCATCTTTTTATTCTGGTGCCCTCTACCTTCCTTTCCAGTCCTGATGAAGGGTCCTAGCCCGAAACGCCGACTGTTTATTCATTTCCATAGATGCTCCCTGAACTGCTGAGTTCCTCCAGTATTATGTGTGTGTTGCTCTGGATTTCCAGCAACTGAGGATTTTCTTGTGTTTATACAGTGAAATGCGTCACTTGCGTTAACAATAAACACAACCGAAGGATGTGTTGGAGGCAGACCACAAGGGTCACCACACATTTCAGCCCCGACATAGCATGTCCACCATGTTTAGTAGAACCAACACAAGCAATAACAACAACATCAGAGACAAAATAAAACAAAACAACAACAGCAAACAAACCCCATTCCTCCCTCCCTCCCATCCATCCATTCACTCACTCACACCATCAGGCCTCCAACACCAGGACAGCCCATTTCCACACCAGCCCAACACCAGGACAGCTCATCTCCGGCGTGCTTGGTCTCCATCTTCCAGACACACTGACCCAGGGGCTTCAACAATTGGCCTTGACCTCTGGGCTCATGGACTTTGACCTTCAACCTTTGAGATTTGACTTCTGGGCCCATGGACTTTGGTCTTTGACTTTAGGGCCTTGACTTGACGAGCATGGTTCTGGGGATTAAAGGTTTATTGTACGAGGGAGTGATTGATGGCTCTGGGTCTTTACTCACTGGACTTTAGAAGAATGAGAGAGGATCTAATTTATACCCATCGAATGTTGAAAGGCCTTGATAGAGTGGATATGGAGAGGTTGTTTCCTATGGTGGGGGAGTCTTAAGACCAGAGGGCACAGTGTCAGAAGGGAGATGAGGAGGAATTTCTTTAGCCAGAGGGTGGTGAATCTCAAAGTTCAAAGTATATTTATTTTCAGAGTACATATGTCACCATTTACAACCCCGACATTCATCTTCCTGTGGACGTTCTCCACAAATCTATACAAAAGCAACCATACAGAATCAATGAAAAATCAAACTGTGGGATTCACTGCCGCAGTGGCTGTGGAGCTAAGTCATTGGTTAGTCAGGGTGTGAAAGGTTATGGGGAGGAGGCAGGAGAATGGGGCTGAGAGAGCCATGACGAAATGGCAGAGCAGATGCGATGGGCCAAATTGCCTAATTCTGCTATGGAACTCTAGTATCGACCCCATGACTCACAAATCACTGGACTTTAAACTCTGGGCCTCACAAGGAAGTTAGAGTAATCAATATTCCTGTTGGAGGCTACAGCTCATCCAATGCTCTGCAGCTGGGCGGTCTTATTCCTGAACTTTTAACTCTTTCCCAGTCAACCTCCCGCTGTAACTCTCCTCTAAGTTGTGTCACTTGTTGCAGCCCTGACCCCTCACCTTTGTGTCCACTCCTAGTTAAGCAGTTCGTTCATCCGTTATGCGCTGTGTCGTATGACATGGGCGATCTCGGTCTTTCCGTCCCCATGATTGTTCTTGGCAAATTTTCCTACAGGAGTGGTCTGCCATTGCCTTCTTCTGGGCAGTGACTTTACAAGACGGGTGACCCCAGCCATTATCAATACTCTTCAGAGATTGTCTGCCTGGTGTCAGTGGTCCCATAACCAGCACTTGTGATGTGCACCAGCTGCTCGTACGACCATCCACCACCTGCCCCCGTGGCTTCACATGATCCTGATCCGAGGGGGTGGTGCTAAGCAGGTGCTACACCTTGCCCAGGGGTGACCAGCAGGATAACGGAGGGATGGAGCGCCTTACACCTCCAGCGGTAGAGACGTATCTCCACCCCACCACCCAAGTTAAGTAGTACTTCCATTTTAAAATCCTCTCTCACAGACTCTCTGTCTCCCTCTCGTCTGTACCTTGGAACTGGAATTCGAATTGTCACATGCACTGAGGTACAATGTAAAGCTTATCCCGACGACTGCGCATCGACGTGCAGCTTGATGTGTACAGCTGCAGAGGGAGTACAGGGCAGGTAAACACTAAAACACAAGATCATAACGAGGTAGATCGTGAAACCAAGAGTCCATTTTATCTAAATGGGTACAGAGGGTCATAAAGAAAGCTTTCAGCACGTTGGCTTTCATCAATCAATGCACTGAGTGCAGGAGATGGGATGATATGTCATCATTGTATAAGATGTTGGAGAGGCCTAATTTGGAGTATTGTGTAAAGTTTTGGTCACCTACATACAGGAAAGATGTAAACAAATTAGAAAGAGTACAGAGAAAATTTACAAGGATTTTGCTGGGTCTGGAGGACCTGATTATAAGGAAAGATTGAATAGGTTAGGACTTTATTCCTAGACTGAGAGGAGACTTGATAGAGGCATGCAACATCATGAGGTGTATAGATAGTGTAAATGCAAACAGGCTTTTGCCACTGAGGTTGGGTGGGACAACAGCTAGAGGTCATGGGTTAAGGGTGAAAGGTGAGATATTTAAAGGGAACATGAGGGCAAACTTCTTCACCTGGAGGGTGGTGAGTGTGTGGAACGAGCTGCCAGCGCAAGTGGTGCATGCAAACTCGATTTCAACGTTTAAGAGAAGCTTGCCTAGGTACATAGATGGTAGGGATATGGAGGGTTATAGGCCCACTGCAGTTTGATGGGAGTAGGCAGTTTAAATGGTTTGGCATGGCCTAGATGGGCCAAAGGGCCTGTTTCTGTGCTGTATTTTTCTATGACTCTGTGACTATTACAGAAGTATATAGAATGTACGAATGCTGAGAATAAAACACAACAGTGTTGCAGGAATTCTAATAAATATTACATTGCACCTTCATTCTGCGTCACATCAATCAGGCATTCAGTGACAGAAATTCCATCTACCTTCAGTAACAAACACACACGCAGATATAAGTGGCGGTCAGTGGGAAACACCTTACCATTTTAACCAATATGGAAACTGTTCCTACTCAATGTCAACCACATATAAATAAATAGCAAAGCATTTTGAAAAATCCTCAAGATCGTGTGACATTTGCCTCCAATGCACTCAGAGAGTATTGACACAGCTTACTTGGCCTCCAACAAACATGAGACAGGAGAGCTGGCCTGAAGTTAAGTGTTAATATTACCTGTGCCAAGACATTGGCAGCAAGGGAGAGTTACATGCCTGATTTCAAATCCTTACACCTTGGTTGGAAAGTTCTGCTTTTGAGGTGTCAGAGTATTAGCTACAAGAATATTTTATGCTAAACACTTCTTGGTCTTCCAGCCGGGTACAGGTATTGATTTTAATCGACATTTCAGTGACAAACTCTGCCATCTTCATAAGGGATGATGCCTGGGCACATCTATTCTGGTGGTATTTATACCCCTGTTGTCCGTCCCTCCTGATTGGTTAGTCCTCATCCAATCAGGTTTCTGCTGTCCCACCTTATTTTCAATTGAATTCCAGTTCTTACTTACAGCGAGATCTTCGTCTTTGTTAAAATCTTTTTCTCTAGTTTATCTCAATGGCTTCCTTCACCTGGCGGTCCCAAAAGCCATTAACGCAGCACAGTAGTTTTGTGCCATTGAAGTCGATCCTATGGCGAATGCAATGTTCTGCTACTGCCAATTTCTCTGAATATTGACAAAAACAAAGATCTCGCTCTAAGTAGGAACTGGAATTTGACTCCATCTCACCAATTAAAGTGTCCATTAATCACCAATCAAAGTGTCAAGGAAGATGGAAACATCGAGCCAAATACAGGAGGCATACAAGGGTTCAGTGCCAACTGCCTGCTTTTCGATCACTGATGGCATCCCTCTGCTGCTGGAGAAGAAAACTGTGTGGAGGCTTGCTATGCCCGGAGGGTAGGCCTCTGCGTTCGAGTGTTGTCTCTCTCTTTCAATGATGTTGGAGGATGCTACCTGGGATCTGTGTTTATGGGTTGGACTGTGGACTATGGAAGTTTTCAGTCTTATGGTTTTTTATATTCTGTGTTTTTGCCTGTTCTTTCTCATTTTTTTGTGAGGGGGAAGTTGGGAGTTGATGGTCTTGCTGAGTTTTGTGAGAGAGAGGGGAGTTTAGAGGATTGATGATCATGATGCCATTTGTTTTGCGTGGGAAGGGTGGGTTTGCTGTTTCCCTTTGAACGACTTCCATGGCTATCTGGAGAAGATGAGTCTCAGAGTTGTATATGGATTGATATTTTGATAAATTAAATTCTGAACCTTTGAAATCACTCAACTTCACTTGCCCCATCGTTCAAATGTTCCTACAACCAATGGACTCACATACAAGGACTCTTTATCTCATGTTCTCAATATTTATTGTTTACTTATTTATTATTATTAATTATTTCTTTTTCTGTTTGCGGAGTTTGGTGAATTCTGCACACTGGTCAAGTGCCCAGGTTGGGCAGTCTTTCATTGATTCTGTTATGGTTAATATTCAGAGTTCAAAAGTGCTAAGTAAATTTATTATCAAAGTACATATATGTCACCATACACAAACTTGAGATAAATTTTCTTGTGGGCATACTCAGCAAATCTATAGAATAGTAACCGTAACAGGATCCATGAGAGATCAACCAGAGTGCAGAAGACAACAAACTGTGCAAATGCAAATATAAATAAATAACAATAAATAATGAGAATGAGATAAAAAGTCCTTAAAGTGACTCCTAAATGCTGATCTATATTCTATAGTTTTATTGAGTACCACAAGAAAATGAATTTCAGGCTTGTATAAGGTGACATACATGAACTTTAATAATATATTTATTTGAACTTTGAAGGGTGCTTGGGTTTGATTTTTTCTTTGTGCAACAGTGGAGAACATTCTGACCCATAGCATTACTGTCCAGTTTGGAGGGGCCACTGCACAGATACGGAAAAAACTGCAGAGGGTTGCAAACCCAGCCAGCTCCATCATGGAAACAACCCTCCCCACTAGGATATCTTCAAAAAGAAGGCATCGATCATGAAGGACCCTCACCATTCAGGATATATCCTCTTCTCATTACTACCATCAGGGAGGAGGTACAGGAGCCTGAAGACCCCTCTTCTCATGGGCACCATCAGGGAGGAGGTACAGGAGTCTGAAGACCCATCTTCTCATTACTACCATCAGGGAGGAGGTACAGGAGCCTGAAGACCCCTCCTCATCCCTATCATCAGGGAGGAGGTACAGGAGTCTGAAGACCCCTCTTCTCATTACTACCATCAGGGAGGAGGTACAGGAGCCTGAAGACCCCTCTTCTCATTACTACCATCAGGGAGGAGGTACAGGAGCCTGAAGACCCCTCTTCTCATGGGCACCATCAGGGAGGAGGTACAGGAGCCTGAAGACCCCTCTTTTCATCCCTACCATCAGGGAAGAGGTACAGGAGCCTGAAGACCCCTCTTCTCATTACTACCATCAGGGAGGAGGTACAGGAGCCTGAAGACCCCTCTTCTCATTACTACCATCAGGGAGGAGGGACAGGAGCCTGAAGGCCCCTCTTCTCATTACTACCATCAGGGAGGAGGGACAGGAGCCTGAAGACCCCTCTTCTCATAACTACCATCAGGGAGGAGGTACAGGAGCCTGAAGACCCCTCTTCTCATTACTACCATCAGGGAGGAGGTACAGGAGCCTGAAGACCCCTCTTCTCATGGGCACCATCAGGGAGGAGGTACAGGAGCCTGAAGACCCCTCTTTTCATCCCTACCATCAGGGAAGAGGTACAGGAGCCTGAAGACCCCTCTTCTCATTACTACCATCAGGGAGGAGGTACAGGAGCCTGAAGACCCCTCTTTTCATTACTACCATCAGGGAGGAGGTACAGGAGCCTGAAGACCCCTCTTCTCATAACTACCATGAGGGAGGAGGTACAGGAGCCTGAAGACCCCTCTTTTCATTACTACCATCAGGGAGGAGGTACAGGAGCCTGAAGACCCCTCTTCTCATTACTACCATCAGGGAGGAGGTACAGGAGCCTGAAGACCCCTCTTCTCATTACTACCATCAGGGAGGAGGTACAGCAGCCTGAAGACCCCTCTTCTCATTACTACCATCAGGGAGGAGGTACAGGAGCCTGAAGACCCCTCTTCTCATTACTACCATCAGGGAGGAGGTACAGGAGCCTGAAGACCCCTCTTCTCATGGGCACCATCAGGGAGGAGGTACAGGAGCCTGAAGACCCCTCTTCTCATGGACACCATCAGGGAGGAGGTACAGCAGCCTGAAGACTGTCCATTACCCATTAACACTACCTCACTATTTCATTCACTTTTTACACTATTTTTATATTCATAATAAATTACAATAATTTATTGCTAGTAGTGTATTGCTGCATTAGAACAACAAATTTCACAACATATGTTTGTGATAATCATCCTGATTCTGATTCAGTATAGAAGGTGTGGTAGCAAGTTCAGCATTTGGTTTGTAGCTCTCCAAAATCAAATGCTTGGAAATGAAGGTCTCCCCTCTGTGTAACTCATCTGGAATATCAGAGTAGTTACTCTCTACTGTCCGTTACACGCTGCCGTTTAGGGCAGCAATGAAGGTCCTCCATCTCTGGCAGTGTTCAGGGCTTCCCTCATCGTGTCAGTAGCTTCCTCTCGGTTTTCACTACTGTCAGTCATGCAAGTCCCGGGTGGAGACTCAGGAATACCATCACTCTCAGATATAGAAAGGTTCTTCATTGCTGTTTCCATAACAACGTTGCTTTACCAGTCAGGGTTGTTTGCCCTGAACTGAACCCCCGAACCTGGGGTTCCCGTGGACCACTCTTAGTCTGGCCTCTACCCTTTAACCTGTTTGGCATGGGTGATCCTACCAAGAGCCAAAGCATAAAGCCCTGAATCCAGTCAGCATAGCTCTCTGGGTCATCCAGGCACGCAAGCCTCCAAGCCCTACGACAAGGTTATGGTCATCTTGGAGGAGAGGAGGCACAGTTGAAGTGAAAATGTTCTTAGCGTCACAGAACAATACAACTTCTTCCCCTCGATTAACAGATTTCTGATGATTCATGAACCTATGATCACTACCAATGATGTCTAATACCAGAGGGCGTGCACTGAAGTGAGGGGGGTAGGTTCAAGGGAATTGTGAGGGTAAGTTTTTACTCAGAGTGGCAGATGCCTGGAATGTGCTGCCTGGTATGGTGGTAGGGACAAATACTCCAGAGGTTTTTAAGAGATGTTTGGATAGGTAAAGAAGATGGTGGTAGGAGAGATTAGTGTTTGAGTGTTTTTGATTTAGTTTTTAGCTGGTTCAGCACAACATTGTGGGCCGAATGGCCTGTCCTGTGCTGTACTGGTCTATGTTCTACTACCTCATTATTCCTTTTGCACTATTTATTTGTTTTGTAATTTAGAGATAATTTTATGTCTTTGTACTGTACTGCTGCCACGAAACAACAAATATCACTTCACATGACAGTGATAATAAACCTGATTCTGGAACAGGCCAGTCAGCGAACTGAGTCCACCTCGAACATTAAGCACCCACTGTCACACTAACACACACCCGACTCTGTTTATTCTCCCCACACTCTCAGCTATTGCCCCCAGTCCCTACCACACACACACACACACACACACCCGGACCAAGTTACAGTGGTCAGCTTGCCTCTCTTCGGGGTGTGAGAGAGGGAACAGACAGCATTCGGGGAAAACCCAAGTGGCCACAGGGAGAACATGCAAACTCCAAAGACAACAGTAGAGGTCAGAGGTCAGGATTCATCCCAGGTCACTGGAACCATGAACCAGTGGCCCTGTAGAGTATACTGCTCCAACATGTTCTTCTAAATACTCTAGCAAATTGGATTTTTTATCCTAATCAGCTAACTCACCACTTAAAAAAATTAATTAATCATAATCAAAAATACTTGCAAGTCATTTTGAGTGATTGCTTAATTTATTCTGCCGAGAAAAGAAATGCTATGGACACTTTTGGGACAAGGGTCCAAAAACAGTGAGCTCAAAGTTCAAAGTTCAAAGTACTCTTTTTATTGAAGTATCTATACTTTATACAACCTTGAGATTCGTGTCCTTACAGGCAGCCACAAAACAAAGAAACCCAATCGAGCCCATTAAAAGAAAAGGAGACCATCGAACACCCGATGTGCAGAGAGGAAAAACAGACTGCAGAACATAAAAGTAAGCAAATAGCATCTACAGCTGAAGTTCAGGGAAGTGAATCCACAGAAGCCCGTTAGATGCAGGCCACAGCCTCAGTTCAGTGCAGAGATGAATGAACCTCATGGAGGTGTGAGCTGAACGCCCCCCCCCCCCCCCACCCTGTCCTTCGCCTCTGGCCTTGATGCCTGGCCCTCGGATCATTCAAACCTCGGGACATACAGTTAGAGAGTGGTCTTATTTGTCTGAGTGTCAGTGGCAAAAAGAGCATTTATTTCCATCACTAACTGCCCTTGAGAAGGTGGTGGTGAGCCGTTTTGGACCACAGAACATGGACCATAGTTCACAGACACAGAACATTACAGCACAGTACAGGCCCTTTGGATCACAAAGTCATGCCAAACTTTAAACCTACAGTAGGATCAATCTAGCACTTTCCTCCCACATAGCCCTCTACTTTTCTATCATCCACGTGCCTAAGGCTCTCGTAAATGTCCTTAATGTATCAGCCTCAACCACCATCTCTTTCAGGGTGTTCCACGCACCCTCCTCTCTGTGTAAAAAACCTACCTCTGACATTCCCCCCCCCCCATACATTCCTCCAGTCAGCTTAAAGTTATGCCCCCTCATAATAGCTATTTCTGCCCTGGGGAAAAGTCTTGATCTGTGCCTCTTACCATTTTGTGCATCACATGGTCACAGAAGTGACCACACGTGACACAGGGAAAGCAGGCTCCCTGAACCTTTTGATTTCAATGTTGATTGGAAAGAAAGAAAGATGAACTTCATTTGTCACATGTACATTGGAACATGTACAAGTCGTCTCCAATCACCTTAATGCCCCCTCGTATTAGTAACACCTCATATTGCAACTGGGTGTCAGAGAGGAGATACGTCTCTACCAAAGGAGGTGTAAGGCACTCTTTCCCTCTGCTAGCCTGCAGGTCAGCTTTGGACAAGGTGTAGAACCTGCTTCACCCAAACCTCCCCCCACCTCTCCCCACCGATCAGGGTCATGTGAAGCCACAGGGGCAGGTGGTGGATGGTCGTATGAGCAGCCGGTGCACATCACAAGTCCTGGTTATGCAATCATTGACACCAGATAGGCAATCTCTGAAGAGTATTGATAATGGCTGGGGTCACCCGTCTTGTAAAGACACTGCCCAGAAGAAGCCAATGGCAAACCACTTCTGTAGAAAAATTTGCCAAGAACGATCATGGTCATGGAAAGACCATAATCGCCCACGTCATACGACACGGCAGATAGTGAATGAACAAACATATCACAACAGTCTTTCAGGTGACGGTGCTCCCACAATTCAAGGAATTCCAGGATTTTTGCCGAAGGATGATGAAGGTACAGCAGTAATTTTCCAACTAAGGACGGTGAGCAGGTTCCGGGGGAAACGGCAGGTGGTGGCTCAAACCCTCTGAGTAGGACAAAGAGAATATTGCCGAAAGGGTGGGTGGTGAAAATATCTGAGGTGACATGGTGATCAACTGTTAATGAAGCTATCTGATCAATAGGTTAACGAGACAGTGAGAGAGAAAGAAAGAAAAAAACCAGCGGTAATGCGAAATTAGTGAAAGGCAGACTGGAAAATGCCCAGCAAATCAAGCGACGTCATTGAGTGACAAAGTGAATCGAGCTTACAGTGGGTTGTCCAACAGCAGAAGTGACCACACGTGACACAGGGAAAGCAGGCTCTCTGAACCTCTTGCTTTCAATGTTGATTAGAAAGAAAGAAAGATGAACTTTATTTGTCACATGTACATTGGAACATCGAAGCATCCAGTGAAATGTGTCGTTTGTTTCAACAGCCAACACAGCCCAAGGATGTGCCCACAAATGTCGCCATGCTTCCAGCACCCCCACAGCTCACTAACAAGCCGGATGTCTTTGGAATGCCAGAGGAAGCCGAAGCACTCGGAGGAAACACACAAGGTCACGGAGAAAATATAGGAACTCCTTACAGACAGCAGCACCAAGTGAACCCTGGATCATTAGTGTTCTAAAGTGTCACACTAACGTTCTGCCCTGCTAGCTGCTTCATCCCAAAGTGTCCCAATCACCCTCCCCACTATCTGAAACAGCTACTGGGAGCGTTGTAGATGAAGGTGTGAAGAATTGTTGAGGATCCCTACCACCCATCCCACAATCTCTCTGACCCACTACCATCAGGGAGGGGGTACAGGAGCAGCAGGACTAGGAGTGTCAGACTGGGTAACAGCTTCTTCCCTCAGGCTCTGAGACCAATGAACACCCTGCCCCACCGAGGCCTCGTCACTAGGACAGCGAGCTGTTCACTGTTTACCTGCTCTGTGCTCTACATGCATTTTGAATTCTATTTTATTAACTTGTTCCTGGTGATATTTTGTTTTATGTGCTGTGTGTGATATGTGTTTTGTGGGAGCACTGTGGTCCAGAGGAACATTGTTTTGTTTGGATGTACAGATGACAATAAGTTTGAACTTGAACTAACATAAGTCCTCATTATAAACGTGCAGAGTGATAGAGTCATAAAGAAGTACAGCACAAAAGCAGGCCTTTCAGTCCATCTAATCCATGCCAAAACCATTGAAAATGCCTACTCCTATCGACCTACACTGTGGCTATAAGTTACTGAAGGTAGATGGAAGTCCCATCATTGAATGCCTGATTGATGTGCTGCAGAATGAAGGTGTAATGTGACAGTTATTACAATTTCTGCAGTAAAGTCATGTTTTATTCCTTACATTTGTACATTCTATTTACTTCTGCAATAGAGTCCGATAGTCATAGAAAAACACAGCATAGAAAAAGATCCTTCAGTCCATCTAGTCTCTGCTGAACCATTTAAACCCTACCCCCATCGACCTGCACTGGGACCATACCCCTACCATCCATGTACCTATCCAAACTTCTCTTAAACATTGAAATCAAGGTCACGTGCTCCTCTGGAGCTGGCAGCTCATTCAACACTCTCACCACCCTCTGAGTGAAGAAGTTTCCCCCTCATGTTCCCCTTAAACTCGTCACCTTTCACCCTTAACCCATGACTGATTGTAGTCCCACCCCACCCCAGTGGAAAAAGCCTGCTTGTATTTACCCTATTTATACCCCTCATAACTCTGTATACCTCTATCAAATCTCCCCTCAATCTTCCATGTTCTAAAGAATACAGACCTAAACTATTTAATCTTTGCTTATATCGCAATATCCTTGTAAATGTTCTCTGTACTCTTTCAACCTTATTTACATCTTTCCTGTAGGTAGGTGACCAAAACTGCACACAGTATCCAAATTATGTCTCACCAATGTCTTATACAACTTCAGCATAACATCCATCTCCTCTACTCAATACATTGATTTATGAAGGCCAATGTATCAAAAGCTTTTCTTTTACAACCCTATCTACCAGTGACGCCACTTTCAAAGAATCATGTACTTCTGTTCCCAGATCGGTCTGTTCTACGACACTCCTCAGTGCCCTACCATTCACTGTGTAAGACCTATCCTAGTTATTTACATTAAATTCCATCTGCCATTTGTCAGCCCATTTTTCCAGTTGGTGCAGATCCCCCTTCGAGCCATGACAGCCTTCCTCACCGTCCTCTACACTCCCAGTCTCGCAGTCATCTGCAAATTTGCTGATCCAGTTAACCACATTATCATCCAGATCGTTGATATAGATGACAAACAACAATCGGTCCCTGTGGCACACCACTAGACACAGACCTCCAGTCAGAGAGACAACCAGAGGTTCAGAGAGCCACAGTTGGATAGATCAGGGTGAGAGAGGGAAAGGGAATTAAAGTGATAAGGAACTTGTCATTTCAGGGTGGTAGAGAATCCAGGGAGGGCGATAAGTTGGTGTTCTGAATAAATTCAGAGCACCAATTTATCCCAGTAGCATCGTGCTTACCGAAACGCTTTTCAATGCCAGCTAACAGGCTCCGATTCCACCACTGCCTGTTCGGAGTTTGTGCCTTCTCCCCGTAACTGCGCCTGTTTCCTCCGGGTGCTCTGGTTTCCTCCCACGTTCCAAAGATGTACGGGCTAGAGTTAGTAAGTTGTGGGCACGCTATGTTAGCACTGGAAGCACAGCGAGACTTACGGGCTGCCCCTTCAGTCTGTGATGGTTGGTGACACAAAGAAAATGCATTTCACCGAATATTTCAATGCACTGTGCACGTGACAAAGATAATAGTTGAAACAAAACCTTGAAATTCTCTGCACCATTACTCAGCCCAGCAGGTGACTGTGGTCTGAACACAGGCAGAGCATAGAGTGACCAGCCAGTTGTGTTTAGTTTTCCCAGACCACAGGCTCTTTACATTTACCTGTGCTGTGCACTGCATGCATTTTGTTTTTTTTAACGTACAATATTGTACAAAAGTCTTAGGCACATGTATATAGCTGGGGTGCCGAAGACTTTTCCAGAGTACTGTAGTAATTTTATGTATTGCACTGTACTGATGCTGCAAGACAAAAACAAATTTCATGATGTACGTGAGTGATGATTCACCCAATATGGATCTCTATTATGGACTGAGAGTGGGAATGCGACAGAGAGAGGGGAATCATGGTTGGGAAAAGGAGAAGGGAGAGGGGAAGGAGTAAGAAATATCAGAGAGACACTGATTAATGATCAATAAACCATTTGTTTGGAATCAAATAACTTTGCCTGGAGTCTCAGGGTTGGATGTGTCTGCACCCACACCACCCCTTGTCCCCACCCCTGGCACTCTCTCTCTGCCACCTGTCCCTCACCATTCCTAACGTCCTTTGCTCCCACTTGATTTACAAAAGGCAGACGGCACCAAACACCCGCCCGTCCTCCGCTCTCATCCTCGTCGATTTCAACCTTGCTCGACACCTCAATCAGAGAGGGGTAATGGATTCAATGATGGACTCAAACCCTATGTTCAGGCCTCCAGGCCGCTAGGCCGCAGACTCCACTCCAAACCTCCCTCACAGCCAGAAAGCACCAGATCGCTCAATCGGCCCGAAAACACACTAAAAAACTGTAAATCACAGGTTTCAGTGTAGTAGTAGAATCATAAAAAATGGCAAGATAAATCAAAATAAGAGATTCTGCAGATGCTGAAAATCCAGAGCAACACACACAAAGTGCTGGAGGAACACAGCGGATGTTTCATGCCGAGATCCTCAATCAGGACTGAAAAGGAAGAGGGAAGATGACAGAAAAAAAGTTTCAGGAGGGGTAGGGGAAAGAGGTTAGCTGGAAGATGATAGGTGAAGCCAAGTGGGTGGGAAAAGTCAAGGGCTGGAAAGCAAGGAATCTGACAGGAGAGGAGAGTGAGCCATTGGAGAAAAGGAAGGAGGAGGGGACCCAGGGGGAGATGATAGGCAGGTGAGAAGAGGTAAGAGGCAAAAATGGGGAATAGTGGAAGAAGGGAGGGGGAGACATTTTGTTTGCCAGAAGGAGAAAGGGATTAAAAGGATGGCCCCCTTTGTCTGCACAGCGACCCCCCCCCCCCCCCGGGACTGTACACCCACCACCTTCTCTGTGAAGAACCTTTTCTTCATGAGGGAAGGAGGAGAAATTACTGTAAATTGGAGAAATCGATTTTCATGCCATCAGGTTGGAGGCTACCCAGATGGAATATACCGTAAAGTGTTCCTCCTCCACCTCGTCTTGGCACAAGAGGAGACCGTGGACCAACATGTCGGAATGTGTATTAAAACGTTTGACCACCGGGAAGTCCTGTTGGCAGATGGGGTGGAGGGACTCAAAGAAGCAGCCCCCCAATTTTCGACGGGTCTCACCAGTGCAGAGGAGGCTGTGGGCACAATAGACGACCCCAGCAATTCGCAGGTGAACTGTTGCCTCAGCTGGAAGGGCTGTTTGGGGCCCTGAATGGTGGAGAGGGAGGAGGTGAACGGGCAGGTGTATAGTTGACAGAGACATCGGTGGGCTTGCTGCATATAAAATAGAGCTGAGGCCACAGGGCAGTGAGACTTTAAAATGGACGAGGATCAGAGGGGCATTGGAATGGGTATCCACAACAGCTACAACGATATGACTGCGACCACACCAGGAGACTTGCCTTTATTGGCCAAAGCAAACAAGCCACAGCAGGGAGGTTCAAGTCACACAGTTGCACAGCTACAAAACTCGAGTTTGGTCACTTTGCTTTTTTCGAGTCGGCACAGTAAAGCCGAGGACCAGATAGAGGACAGAGGAGATTTATGAGGTGATTATCGATGCTTGTGAACTTTGCTTCAGGGAAGATTGGCTGGGCGGATGTCCTTTTCTATTAGAACAAAGACTGAATGGGGTTTAATTGAGGTGGACAATGTTTATGAGATGCTTAGACAAGGCGGACCGTCATAACGTGGAGTGCTGTTCGCGGTCCTGGTCACCACAGTGAGGGGAAGATGTGATTAAGGTAGAAGGTGCAGAAGGGCAAAATGGGAAATCTTTAGGAGGTGCGAGGGGCTACGTGTGGAGACGGGATGAACCATTAGAGTCATAGAGAATACAGCACAGAAACATTGTGCAACAATGGAGGAACTCAGCAGGTCAGGCAGCATCAGTGGAGAGGAATAAAGAGTCGACATTGCAGGCTGAGACCCTTCATCAGGACCGGGAAGGAAGGGGGCAGAAGTCAGAATAAGAAGGTGGGGAGAGGGAGAGGATGACACACTGGCAGGTGATAGGTGAAACAGGTGGGGGAGGAAGAATGAGTAAGAAGCTGGGAGGTGATCAGTGGAAGAGATAAAGGACTGAATCATGAGTGACTCTGCAGATGCTGGAAATCTTGAGCAACAAACTCAAATTGCTGGAGGAACTCAGCAGGTCAGGCAGCATCCATGAAGGGAAGATGAAGCTTCGGGCCAAGGCCCTTCATCAGGGCTGGCAGTATCTTGTGGGCATTGCTAAAGAAGGAATTGTCTTCGCTCTGTCCACCGCAAAAGGCAGGAATTCTCGGTGGCCACTCATTTCAGTTCAACTTCCCTTTCCCATTCCAACACGTCTGTCCATGGCCTCCGTGACCGAACAGAGTGGAGAAGCAACAGCTCATACTCCATTTGGGTAGCATCCAACGTAATGGTAAAGACATCAGTTTCTCTCATTTCCAGTCATTTCTCCCCCCCCCCCCAAAGAAAAGGTACTTCACACAGAGGGTGGTGGGTGTACACCCATCCTCATGCAGTCCCGAGGGGTCGCTGCGCAGACAGGGGGCACCATCCTTTCAATCCATTATTAAACCATACTCTCCCCGGTGGATAAAGAGCAGGGAGCTCCCAGAGTCTCAGTCAATATTCATCCCTTAGCCCGGAGTCATGAAGGACCTTTCCATGGTTGAGACTGTTTTTGTATCGGTGGATGTTCACAGTCCTCTAGCAGTTAGCGTAACGCTTTACAGTGCCAGTGATCCTGGCTCAATTCCCGCTACTCCCTGTAAGGAGCTTGTACCTTCTCCCACACACAGAGACCTCGGCCTTTGGCCTTCACCCTGCCTTGTGCAGCTGGATCCTGGACTTCCTGTCAGATCGCTGGCAGGTAGTAAGAGTGGGTTCCCTCACCTCCACCCCTCTGACTCTCAACACAGCTGCCCCTCAGGGCTGTGTACTAAGCCCCCTCCATTACTCTCTGTACTCATGACTGTGTCGCCACCCACAGCTCCAATCTGTTAAGTAAATTTGCTGACGACACTACACTGATTGGTCTAATCTCAAATAATAATGAGGCAGCCTACAGAGAAGAAGTCATCACCCTACACAGTGGTGTCAAGAGGACAACCTCTCCCTCAACATCGCAAAAATAAAGGAGTTGGTTGTGAACTACAGGAGGAATGGAGATGGGATAACCCCTGTTGATATCAATGGATCTGGGGCTGAGAGGGTGGACAGCTTTAAGTTCCTCAATGTACCCATCATCGAGGATCTCAATACCAGCTGTGTGGTGAAAAAAGCTCAACAGCGCCTCTTTCACCGCTGACGGTTGGAGGAATTTGGTATGGCCTCCCAAATTCTAAGAACTTTCTATAGGAGCACAATTGAGAGCATCCTGACTGGCTGCATCGCTGCCTGGTATGGGAACTGTACCTCCCTCAATCGCAGGACTCTGCAGAGAGTGGTGTGGACAGCCCAGCGCATCTGTAGATGTGAACTTCCCATGGTTCAGGACATTTACAAGGACAGGTGTGTGAAGAGGGCCCGAAGGATCATTGGGAACCCGGGTCACCCCAACCACAAACTGTTCCAGCTGCTACCATCCGGGAAACGGTACCGCAGCATAAAAGCCAGGACCAACAGGCTCCGGGACAGCTTCTTCCACGAGGCCATCAGACTGATTAATTCATACTGACACAACTGCATTTCTATGTTATATTGACTATCCTGCTGTACATAATATTTATTATAAATTAATATGATAGCACATTTGAACGGAGAGGTAACGTGAAGATTTTCACTCCTTGTGTATTTGAAGGAAGTAAGTAATAAAGTCAGTTCTTGTATCCAAAGCTGTACAAGTCTGTAAGGATCAGTGAGTTGTGGGCATTCGTGTTAGCAGCAGAAGTACGGCGACCCACGTGGGTTACCCCCAGCACATCCTCCCATTGTGTTGGTTGTTGACGCAAACGACGCACTTCACTGTATATTTCAATGCACGTGTGGCAAATAAATCTAATCTTTCATCTCTAGCCTGCTGTGCACAGAATGTACTCTACGTTCTGTGTCCGTGACAATGTTTTGTGCCTTCGGATGCCCTGTTCTTGTGAAAGGTGCGATGTAGCTGTAAGTCTGGCCTGTGCTGTCAGACCACGCCCATCATCTCTGATGAACAATGATTGATTGAAGCTTCACTTAATATCAGAAAATGTATGCAGTGTACAACCTGATATTCGTACTCTTCACAGACGTCCACGAAACGAGAATCCCCGTAGAATGAACGGTAGAAACATCAAAGCCCCGTCCACAAAACAAGAGACTGTGTAGATTGAATGGTAGAAACATTGAAGCCCTGAAGCCCCCCACCCTTTGCTTGGAGAATCTGTCGTACGGTTGGGAAAAGCAGAAGCTAAATCTACCTGACGATGACATCTAAAGGGTATAGAGCCCAATGGGATCAAAAGAACAGGAATTAGATTTCACCAGTGGCATCACAGTAAGCAATAAATAAAAGATTCCGATTTATCTAAAATCTAACAAGGATACATTTCTCGTATTCCTGCAGTTGACCCTGACTTCTAATATCCAGGCTTTCAAAGCTGCAAAAATGTAATCGTTCTTTGCTCAAAGGGTTAACAAATTGTTTATTCAAAATGGAAAATCTGCAGAAAATTGCGATGGGAGGGATGGACGAGAGAAGGAGCAGAGAGCCCGTCTCATTACCCACTTAAAATTCGATTTGAGTTGTCAGGCATGGATACAATGGCACACCCTCTTATCCACCCCCCCCCCCCCCCACCATCACCTCCTCTCTCTGCTTTTCTTATTCCTTCCTCTGCTCTCCCTCCCCCTCTCTATTCCACCTCCTTTCCCCCCCCCCACCACAATTAGCTCCTCATAAAATTCAGCCCCCCTTGGGTGACCAGTCCATATGCATTAAATACCCTTGTTCCTCTTTGTACGTAATCCCCCGGTGTCGGGGCTGACTTATGTAGTCAGTAGCGTTGCTAAGACCTTGCTTAGCCGCTCCCACTAACGTGCCTCCTCCCTAACCTACTTCACTCCCTACCTGCGATGTTTCCGCCTGCCATTCTGTTTCCTGTGGCCTCTTTGCTGGAGGTTTGGTGAAAAAAAATGATTGGTTGCAGTCTGAGGCTGAATACAGGGGATATTCTTATCCACATGTCTGTAAAATCCTAGCCCACGTCCCAGAGGTGAAAAGAGCCCGGTACAAATATGCAGATTGGCATCAGTGAACAGCAGGGTAATGCAAATAGCCAGACAACGTTTGCATATGTTTAATGTGCACAGTTGTAAAAGATCTGTACTGGGTATTGAGCTTTTAAAATCGTTTTGCAGAGGGTTTTGATGTAGATAAAGTCAGCTGTGTGTACAATCCCACTCTCCAGCAGTGTCACAGGAATGAACGCCCCTCACCCCTCCTCCCAGCTCCATCAGCAGCCCCCAACCCCCCAAATCACGGATCGGTTCAATCATTTGCTGTGTTCCATTGAATACAAAGCTATTATGCAGTAGCCCTTTGAAATCCCCAGAGAGAGGGGGAGGGCGAGTGGAGAATATGGAGGAAGGCTGGGGGGAGGGGAACTTGGCAATGAATTCTGGACGCATTTCCACCTGACTTTTCCTCTGCTGATTTCTTTGGCTATTCTTAATTTTTATGAGAGTTTGGAATTAACTTTTATTTTCTTCCCCCTTTTTCTCCCCCGCTGGCCAACACAATCCGATAGCCGTAACCCCCAAACCTGAACCAGACCGAGTCAACGCTCTGCTGCATCGTGAGGTTATTTTGCGACATCAAACTCATGTTTAATTTGACAGTTTATTTTACGAATCTCTTTTGGAGGATTTGTATACTAAGGATACTTAATTAAAAAAATGTAAATGGCTACTTGGTTGTGCACAACTGAATTCGCAGTCAGAGTTAATATTCTCATTTGATTGTACTTGCCCAAGAAATAGTTAACCATAAATGCAATCGCTCATGGGAATCAAGGAGACTCCAATTTCCAGAGCAGATAATTATATGTATTTTAATTAAACCGTAATGAAGGAGATGCTACTCCTAACAACGGATAAAAATCTTTTCCCCAGTCAGGAAATTTACTTGCCCTTTCCTTAAGAATTCTGTGCACCGTACTGGAAACCAGCGGATTTGTTCCCAGAAAACCTTTGCTAAATCATAAATGATCAGACATTAGTTCCATAACTGTGAACCTCGGCCATGTGATGTGTGTATGTAAATAGTTTGTGCATGCACAGGCACTGGGGAAATTTCTTATTTTTATTTATTCAAACTACAATTATTATCAAAGTATGTATACATGATACATCCTTGGAATTAGTCTCCTTACAGGCGGCCACAAAACAAGAAACCTGAAAGAACCCATTAAAAAGATGACCAACAAACACCCAATGCACAGAGAGAGAGAGAGAGAGAAAACACAAATCAAAGTAAGCAACAGCATTCAGAACGAAAGCAAAAGTCTGTACACATGAAGCATGGAGCAGCTGGAGCTGGCTCAGAGCCTCAGCCTCAGTTCATCACACAGCGGAGCAAATCGCCGCAGAGCTCTCAGACGAAGCCCCGGAGCCTCAGCCTCGGTGTCGCGGAGAGCAGGGTAAACGCCGCGGAGCATTGAGCAGAAAAGGCCCGATCCTCTCCTCCAGTCCCGACACCCTGCCGTTTCGATCCATCCAGCCCAGCATCAAAATCATCCAATCACTGGGTCGTCCCTCGCACCGGGACCCAGGCCCTGTCAGGTCGATACTCTCTGGGCCGTCTCCCGCTGTCTGTACCTGACCTTCCCAAAATGGCCCAGCGCCTAGATTGATCAAACCATGGGTGTATCCAAATTCCTCACACCGACACTGTGAACGCTTCACACTGGCATTCCTCGTCATGTTCTCTCGGCGTTTGGGGAGTGTAGATTAGAGGTGAGCTTCAGTGATACATAATCGAAGTTCAAAGAACCTTTATTGTCAAAGTATACTAATACAACCTTGAGATTTGTCTTCAAGCAGGAAGCCACAAAACAACAAAACCCAAAAGAGCCCATGTTTTGCTGTTCAGTTGCAGTTTGTCCTCAACGTAACGTGAGAATTCACTGAAAATTACACAGTTCTGCTTCGCAAAGATAGTATGTCAGTGCTGTGTAGCATTTCTACAGGAGGACTGGTGCTGTGAAAGGAAGCAAGCTTATCCTCTGAATTCCCCTGGTGTTCCAGAGCAGATCAGTTATTGGCAGTGTGGAAGCAAGGTTGCAAATTTCCCAGCTTCTAGGGGAGGAAGGGAGGAACAGGACTTGCATTTTTTTGCTTGTTGTGTTCTGTGTTTTTCTGCTGAGCAGTGTGGGCGTGCTACGTTGGCGCCAGAATGCGTGGCGAATCCTGCGGGCTGCCATCAGCAGAACCTGAGGTGTGTTGGTGGTTAACGCGAGCAGCGAGCAGCACAGACAAAATGCTGGAGGAACTCAGCAGGTCAGGCCGCCTCGGTGGAAGTGAACAAACAGGCTGTGACTCTTCGTCGGGACTGGAAAGGAAGGGGGAAGACACCAGAATAAAAAGGTGGGAAGGGGGAGAGGACCTAGAAGGTGATAGGTGAAACCAGATGGGTGGGAAAGGTAAAGAGCTGGAGAGGAAGAGATCTGATAGGAGAGGAGAGAGGGAAGGCGGAGAGGACCTAGGGGAAGGTGACAGGCAGGTGAGAAGAGGTAAGAGGCCAGACTGGGAAATAGAGAAAAAGGGAGGGAGTGGGGAATTTTATTCACCGGAGGAGAAATCAATATTCATGCCATCAGTTTGGAAGGTACCCAGACGGAATATAAAGTGTTGCTCCTCCGCCCTGAGTGTGGTCTCATCTTGGCACAAGAGGAGGCCACGGAACGAGATGTCGGAACGGGAATGAGAACTGGAATTAAAACGCTTGGCCTCCGGGAAGTTCTGCTCGTGGATGGAGCGGAGGTCGAGCACCTCTCTGTTTTGAAAAGGCAATCTCACTTACAGTTTCACAGTATAATCAGGAGCAGCTTCTAACAGTGTTTCACTGAGGGCTTCGATGATAAATAAATGAACCTGAATCTGATTTCCTGATCACGTTTCAGGATGTGGGAGGCGTCTGCTGGGATAATGTTTAATTGCCCATCTGTAGTGACCACTGAAAGGGAAAAGGTGAGTTCTCCGGGATCGCTGATGAGGGGAATATATATTCCATTAAAAATGGAAGAGCTGTATTTCTGCAATCATTTCACAATCTTTTGAGAACATCCCAAATGCTTTACAATCATTAAAGGGTTATGTCGTGAGGTCGCTGTGCTCATGTAAAAATAAAGTGGCTGGTTTGTGGAGAGCAATTCAAACCAGAGTCAGAATCAGGTTTATTATCACCGACATGTGTCATGAAATTTGTTGTTTTGTGGCAGCAGAGCAGTGAAATACATAAAATATACTAAAAATTATATTAAGAAATATATATACGTGTTTCTTATTATAATTCATAGCATAAACACACACATATATAAATTAAATAAGTAGTGCAAAAATTGAGCAACAAAAATAGCGAGGTAGTGTGCAAGGGTTAAATGACAATTCAGAGATCGAATGGCAGATGGAAAGAAACTGCTCTTGAATCATTGAGTGTCTGTTCGCAGACTCCTGTCCCTCCTCCCTGATGGTAGTAATGAGAAGAGGGGTCTTCAGGCTCCTGTACCTCCTCCCTGATGGTAGTAATGAGAAGAGGGGCCTTCAGGCTCCTGTACCTCCTCCCTGATGGTAGTAATGAGAAGAGGGGCCTTCAGGCTCCTGTACCTCCTCCCTGATGGTAGTAATGAGAAGAGGGATCTTCAGGCTCCTGTACCCCCTCCCAGATGGTAGTAATGAGAAGAGGGGTCTTCAGGATTCTGTACCTCCTCCCTGATGGTAGTAATGAGAAGAGGGGTCTTCAGACTCCTGTACCTCCTCCCTGATGGTAGTAATGAGAAGAGGGGTCTTCAGACTCCTGTACCCCCTCCCAGATGGTAGTAATGAGCAGAGGGATCTTCAGGCTCCTGTACCCCCTCCCAGATGGTAGTAATGAGAAGAGGGGTCTTCAGGATTCTGTACCTCCTCCCCGATGGTAGTAATGAGAAGAGGGGTCTTCAAGCTCCTGTACCCCCTCCCTGATGGTAGTAATGAGCAGAGGGATCTTCAGGCTCCTGTACCCCCTCCCAGATGGTAGTAATGAGCAGTGGGATCTTCAGGCTCCTGTACCCCCTCCCAGATGGTAGTAATGAGCAGAGGGATCTTCAGGCTCCTGTACCCCCTCCCAGATGGTAGTAATGAGCAGAGGGATCTTCAGGCTCCTGTACCTCCTCCCTGATGGTAGTAATGAGAAGAGGGGTCTTCAGACTCCTGTACCTCCTCCCTGATGGTAGTAATGAGAAGAGGGGTCTTCAGGCTCCTGTACCTCCTCCGTGATGGTAGTAATGAGAAGAGAGCATGTCCTGGGTGACGGGGGGCCTTAGTGATGGATGCTGCCTTTTGGATCACATCTGTCAGCAACAATAAACCTGGTTCCGATTCGCATCTCTCAGCTTCCGTGTCACGTCGCTCCAAGTTCCCAGGGAAGTATTTCTAGAACGTTCTGAGAGTTGCCACTTCCACAAATCCCGGTGCCATGAGGTCCGTGTTGCCACCCTCCTTCAGGTGAAAACAGCTCATCCTCAAGCCGTCTCAGTATCTCCTGCTCACTGCGTGCCACATCCTGTTCTGTGTCCCCTCTTTCAAAACCAGTCTGTCCCTGAACCGATGTGGATAGCTTCATGAACATCAACTCTGAACTGATCCCACAACCCAAGGACTCTTTCCAACTCGCGTTCTCAGTGTCAGGTTCATTATGCCTGACACTGGTCGTGAAATTATTTGTTTTGCAGTAACGGTACAAAGGATCTGGTGTGAAGTCATTACGTTCAGCAAAGAACCTGGGTAGTCTTGCTGTAAAGACAGGTGGTTTAATGTTTCCATTAACCTTCTGCCCGTTCTCCACCACTCTGCTTTCTCTCTATTAGAAGCTCAACCGGTGGACATTGATTTTATTTCAGTGGAGAACCGGTGCTGGGAAGCAATCGCTGTGGAATTGTTGTGTCCCCTCCAGAATCAGGTTTAATATCACCGGCATATATTGTGAAATTTTTTAACTTTACAGCAGCAGTACAATGCAATACATGATAATATAGAGAAAAAAACTGAATTATACACTGTGTATGTATATAATAGTTAAATTAATAGTGCAGAAACAGAATTTTTTCAAGAAGAGTGAGGTAGTGTTCATGGGTTCAATGTCCATTCAGAAATCTGAAGGCAGAGGGGAAGACACTGTCCCTGAATTATTGAGTGTATTCCTGTGTGGCCTCCTCCCTGATGGTAGCGATGAGAACAGGGCATGTCCTTGGTGGTGGAATACTTGATGATGGAAGCCCCTTTTCAGAGGCACTGCTCATTGTAGATATCCTAGATACTACAGAGGCTAGTGCCCATGATGGAGCCGACTGAATTTCCAACACTCTGCAGCTTACTCCGATCCTGTGCAATAGCCCACCACCCCCTCCCATACCAGATGGTGATACGGCCAGTCAGAATGCTCTCCACAGTACATTTGTAGGTGTTTTTGATAGTTTTAAGTGACAAACCAAATCTCCTCAAAGTCCTGATGGAATATAGCCGCTGTCTTGCCTTCTTTGTAGCTGCATTGATATGATGGGTCCGGGTTATGTCCTCAGAAATATTAACCACTAGGAGCTTGAAATTGCTCATTCTTTCCACTGCTGATTCCCCCTATGAGGATGCCCTGATCCCTCTCATTGGCTACATTCAATGGACAGGCCAGAATTGAAAGGGTCATGGTCTGTGTCCCAAGGATTGATGATCAGGAATGGATGGACTTTATTCACGATATACATTTCCATGTGCTAGGAATTTGCTGTGGTGTGTTGGTCAGGGCGTGACATGCAACAAAAACAGCATTCGACACTTATAAAGAATAAAAAACTATATTCTAAGAATTGTGGATGTGGAATAAAATGTGCATAAGAAGCAAGTACCAGCATGTATTTACAATGTTACCACAAGAAAATACAGACTCTGTAAGCCGGGAATTTGACTCTGTGCCTTAACTCATCCTTTGACCAAGATGTGCAATTGAGGGAGGTACAAATCGCCAAGCAAGGAACAGACAAGTGAATGTCTGGTTTATTTATTTGAAATTCCTGCCCTTGATGGAAATTATCTTGGATGCTTTGAAGCAAAGCAATGAACATGACATTAAAAAGTTGTTACTTTTGAAAAAAAACTGATTGGAAACTTTATTTACAGTAACAAACAAGAGCATGTTGGGTCAGACACAATCAGCACTGGCACACCTCAGGGATGTGTGCTTAGCCCATTGCTCTACTCTCTGTACACCCGTGACTGTGTGGCTAGGCACAGCTCAAATGCTATCTCGAAGTTTGCTGATGATACAACCATTGTTAGCAGAATCTCTGATGATGACAAGAGGGTGTACAGGAGCATGTTATACCAGCTAGTTGAGTGGTGTCGCAGTAAGACCAAAGAGACGATTGTGGGCTTCAGAAAGGGTAAGACGAGGGAACACGCATCAGTCCTCATAGAGAGATCAGAAGTGGAGAGAGGGTGCAATTTCAAGTTTCTGGGTGTCAATATCTCTGAGGATCTAACCTGGACCCAAAATATTGATGCAGCTATAAAGAAGGCATGATGATGGTTATATTTCATTAGGGATTTGAGGAGATTAGGTGTGTCACCTAAAACACTTGCAAATTTCTAGAGATGTATCATGGAGAGCATTTTAACTGGCTGCATTACCATCTGGTAGAGGGGGCTACTGCAAGGAACAAAATAAGCTGTAGTGTGTTATAAAATCATTCCACTCCATCATGGGCACTAGCCTCCATTATATCCAGGACATCTTCAAGGAGCGATGCCTCAGGAAGTTGGCATCTGTCATTAAGGACTCCCACCAGCCAGGACATGCCCTCTTCTCATTGCTACCATCAGGGAGGAGGTACAGGAGCCTGAAGACACACACTCAATGATTCAGGAACAGCTTCTTCCCCACTGCCATCTGATTTCTGAATGGACATTGAACCCATGAACACTACCTCACTACTTTTTAATTCTTTTTTTTGCACTATTTATTTAATTTAACTATTATATATGTAGTATCTGTGCCCTCAATTTACCCCCGTTCGCCTAGGATGAACCGCTGTCGCCATGCCAACAATGCAATACTTCAGTGTAAATACAGAGTAATGCCTGCCCCTCAGTACACGCTCGCAACACAAATATCAGACAATACAACAAAGATGAGTGAATAATTACAACTTTATAGTTATTTCCTAGTGATGGGTTAGTAGAAACAGATAATCTAAAGGCGCCAAGTAAATAAATTTATCAGTTTGTGCACATAGTATTTTAATACGTTGGAGCTCACGCCTCCGGTTCCATCCACAACGACCTTCCGAGCCTTCGGCTGCCGTCTGAACTGCCACATCCAGTATCCGCTGCCCTGGATCCGCTGTCCGCTCCTCACACGTCCGTCCTCCTCACTCGCCTCCCGAAAAGACCGCTCAGCTCACGCGTACAAGATAGCATAACAATTCTCCATCTGTTAGTTCCCCCCTTATCTGCAGTTATAACCCAAACACTCCAGCTACAGAAACCCATTACAGCATTAAGTAACATTACAGAAAAGCCATTTCATTATAACAATACAGAGAAGCCATTTTGTTAGCCTGAACAGTTAACACCACAGTTAATGGTACTGCTGTCGCAAAGTTAACAAATTTCACGACATATGCTGGTGATATTAAACCTGACTCTGATTAATGCCGATTGCTTGTTGCACCAGTTTTCAGCATATGCAGTTTAGAATCATAGTCCACTACGGCACCGAGAAAGGTCCTCCCTTGTGTCAAGGTGAATACACAGAATTAAAGTTTCAAAATGGAGTTTATGTGGACACAGCCTCAGTGAAAAACTTACAGCAACACTACGGGCACAGAGCGTCAGATACGGAACACTTACAGGAAAACATCAAGTGAACGTAAACACGATTTTTACAAAAACAAAAGAAATCCATTTTAGTGTGAAGTGATCACGGTGATGCACAACTGTAGTGTTTAGGGTTGGTCTGCTTGCTTCAAGAACTGAATAGTTCTTACAAATATATACAATACACAGCGTTGATCGCGGAGGATGGTGTGTGTGGAGATGCTCCAAAAATGTATCTACTGCAGAGCGTTTTGCTGACAAAATTGGAACATTTGCAAGAATTTTGGAGACAGCAGTGATTGGCATGGTATTGTGACATTTGGATGTGACCTTGACATCCTGTCGCCCTGCCTCCCAGTCTGGTTGTCGGCACAGAATCTGAAGCAGAGTTTGGAATGAAAGCCAAGATATAAGAACATTTTTCTTACTAAAAAGTAACATTTTATAACATGAGGATTGAGATAAAAGTATGAGGCAAATATTCCTCAGTTACGGCTTCAAGAGTTATTTACATTTTCCTCTGTACCAAACTATATGCTTCCAAATAAAAATATTAAATAAATTTGATCTGGATGATCACTGAGTGCAGAGAAAGGTAAATGTGGAGGAATCTGGAAAGTATAGTGTTTGGGTAATTCACTTCACAATATTGCTATTATGTGTCATGGAAAAATCATTTTTAATTCATGACCAACAGATAATGGACCCATTAAATTGTGTGTGTGTGTGTGTGTGTGTGTGTGTGTGTGTGTGTGTGTGTGTCTGTCTGTGTGTATGTGCATGTCTGCATGTGAATGTGTGTTTCTGTGTGTCTGTGTGTGAGTGTGTGTGTGTGTGTGTGAGTGTGTGTGTGTGTGTGAGGGAAAGAGACAGAGAGAAAATATGGATCTTTTGATCAGAACCCAGTTTATTCCCTGTCCTCTCCCACATCCCTCTGGTCCTTTATGAAAGCAGCTTTCGAGTGTGATTTTACCACTCGATCAGGCAGCATATTCCAAATCACTGAAGTATAATGTTGCTGCTAATTCTTTCACCAATCACGTTCACTCTGAACCTTTTGGTTATTCCTGTCAGTCACTGAAAACTGTTTCATTTTATTTACTCCATTAAAATGTTCTTGAAATTAAACTAATCACACAAATTTTTCTTCTCCAATCTTTCTGCAACATTCTGTAAACAAATTCCTCTTTGCTGGAATCGTTCTGGTCAATCCTCTTTCATACCCTCCAAAAACATCAAATCCTTCCTGACGTGCCGGGCACACCATTCAGTATAACATCTTGGCCTGGATTCACCATCAGGCATTCGTCCTTGAATGCCTCGGCTAAACGTGCAACATTTGCATGGCTGAATGCACGTTGTGTCGCGCGTCTAAAGCTCTGTTGATTTCTTTGGAGCTGGGTTTTGGAAGCAGAGTGGTGTGCACAGCTGCTGTCGAATTTTACGTCTAGCACATGCAACTGAGCTTGAATTTCTAACAATGAAGCTGACGTTCGCTTACACCGTGAAGGAGCGTCACAGTGCCGGCTATCCGGGTTCAATTCCCGCTGCACTCTGTAAAGAGGTTGTAGGTGTTCCCCATTCCTCCGGGTGCTCCGCTTTCCTACCACATCCCAAAAACGTACAGGTGAGGGTCAGACAGTTGTGAGCACACTACATTGACACCGGAAGCGTGGCCCAGCACAATCCTCAGACTGTTCGGTCGTTAACTCAGACACGGTATTTCACTTTTTGTTTCAATGCTGGAGAGATAGCAATGAGGAATAGGGAAATAGCAGACAAACTGAATAAGTGAGAAAGCACAGTAATGTAGCAGTTAGCGCAACGCTTTTACAGCGGGTTCCATTCCTGTCACTGTCTGTATTAAGGAGTTTGTACGTTCTCCCCGTGACCGTGTGGGTTTCCTCCGGGTGCTCTGGTTTCCTCCCACATTCCAAAGACGTATTGGTTAGTAGGTTAATTGGTCACATGGGTATAACTGGGTGGTATAGGCTCATTGGGCCTGTTACCATGCTGTATCTCTAAATGAAATAAATACATACATTTATTGATTTATTACCTTGTTCTGCCATCAGAAATTTATACAAAGTCAGTATCAGACTTAGATTCAGATTCATTTATTTACACATATATCGAAACACACAGTGAAGTGTGTCGTTTGCATTAACAATCAACACAAAGTAAGTTTGTGCTGGAGTCAGCCTGCAAGTGTCACCACACAGTCCGATGCCAACGTAGCAAGACCATGGCCACAATGTTCCACAGAACAACACAAACAACAACAACAATATCAAAACAAGCCCCTTTCCCACCTCCTAACCCACCCAGCCACTCACACACATACAGGCCTCCAACCCCAGAACAGGCCTCCTCAGGCCTCAGACCTCATGTCCTTGGCCTTGGACTCCCAGACTCCCAGACTTCGGGCCTTCAACTCCCAGTCCTTGGCCCCGGACTCCCAGACTCACAGACTTCGGACCTTCCACTCCCAATCCTTGGCCCCGGACTCCCAGACTCACAGACTTCGGGCCTTCAACTTCCAGTCCTTGGCCCCGGACTCTCAGACTCACAGACTTCGGACCTTCAACTCCCAGTGCTTGGCCCCAGACTCCCAGACTCACAGCCATCGGGTCCCCAACATCTAATCCCTGGACTCTGACTTTCAGACTAACAGACATCAGGTCTCCAACTTCCAGTCCCTGTCCTGGACTCGTAGACATTGTGTCTCTACCTGCGGACTCACCGACACTGTCTTGCTTTCCCTTTTAAAATTACACCAGCTGGCTTGGGTTTCCTCTGTCCATTTTCCCCACGATTTACTGCATTGAATTCCATGAGCCATTCTGTCGACCATCTGCACATTATCACACTGCTGTCTGTGGAGACAATTCTAACTGGTTGTGTCACCATCAGTCATAGAGGGGCCACTGCATAGGATCAGAAAATTCTACAGAGGTTTGTAAACTCAGCCAGTTCCATCATGGGCACGAGCCTCCCCACCATCAGGAACATCTTCAAAAAGAAGGCACACACTCAACATTTCTTCCCCTCTGCCTTCAGATTTCTGAATGGACATTGAACCCACAGTAAGTAGCTTACTTCATTTTTCCCTTTCTGCATTACTTATTTAATTTTTAATATATCTATACACTTCTTATCGTGGCCAAGAACATAGACCACGATCGCCCACGTTCTGTACCGTTTATTGTAATCTATAGTTTTTATTGCTATGTATTGCAATGTACTGCTGCTGTATAACAAGAAATTTCATAACACATGCCAGAGATATTAAAATTGCATCTGATTCTAATTTTTTTTTGCATTACCATAATAAGATCATAAGATACATGAGCAGAATCAGGCCATTTGGCCCATCGAGTCTGCTCCGCCATTTCATCATGGCTGATCCAATTTTCCTCTCAGCTCCAATCTCCTGCCTTCTCCCCGTAACCCTTCAAGCCCTGACCAATCAAGAATCTATCAACCTCTGCCTTAAGTATGCCCAATGACTTGGTTTCACAGCCACATGTGGCAAAAAATTTCACAGATTCACCACTCTCTGAGTAAAGAAATTCCTCCTCATCTCTGTTCTAAAAGGAGGTCCCTCCCTCCTGGGGCTGTGTCCTCTGTTCTTAGACTCCCCCAGCACAGGAAGCATCCTCTCCACATCCATCTATCGAGGCCTTTCAACACTCAAGAGAAAATCTGAAGATGCTGGAAATCCGAGCAACACGCACAAAATGCTGAAGGAACTCAGCAGGCCAGTCAGCATCTATGGGAAAAAGTACAGTAGACATTTTGGGCTGAAAGGCTTCGGCAACATTCGATAGGTTTCAATGAGATCCCCCCTCATTCTTCTGAATTCCAGTGAGTAGAAGCCCAGAGCCATCAAACACTCCTCACGTGGGAAGCCTTTCAATGCCAGAATCATTTTCGTGAACCTCTTTTGAACCCTCTCCAATGTCAGCATTTTCACTGTTATTATGTCTTTCTTGTATTTACCATGAAAGCCCGCAAGAACATAAATCTCAGACCTCTCAATCGGAATCAGAATCAGGATAAAATTCACCAGTATATGTCGTGAAATGTGTTGTCCTTGCGGCAGCAGTACAATACAATAAATAGAAAAAAAAAGTGAATTACAGTAAATATATATATATATATATATATATATATATACATATTTATCAAATTAACTAAATATTGCAAAAATAAAAATTAAAAAAGTCGTAAGGTAATGTTCATGGGTTCAATGCCCTTTTAGGAATCGGATGGCAGAGGGAACGAAGATGGTACTGAATCGTTGAGTGTGTGTCTTCAGGCTTCTGTACCTCCTTCCTGATGGTAGCAATGAGAACAAGGCATGTCTTGGGTGATGGGGCTCCCTAACGATGGATCAATTTTCCCTCTCAGCCCCAATCTCCTGCCTTCTCCCTGTATCCCTTCATGCCCTGACTAATCAAGAACCTATCAGTCTCTGCCTTAGACACACCCAATGACTTGTCCTGTGGCAAAAATGGATATGTTGTGTCGGTACTGAGACCACGTGGTAGAGAATAAAAATTATGAAACGGTGGAGACAGGAATCTGGTGCAAAATCTGCCCTGCTTGGGGGAGCTCAGCATCTGTGGGCGGGGGGAGGGGGAGGAATTGTCAATGCTTCTTGGATTGTTTACATTTCTGTCTAATTATTTGTCTTTGCACCAGCTCTAGTTTTCCACTTTGTTTTGCAGGTATCTCATTTGGGGTCATAGGGATTGTTAAACTCTTTGTTTTTATCAGTCTGGGAGAATTTAATTAGCATGGGATTGTCAATGTCCGGAATTCCTACATGTTCTAGGGTGTATTTCGGAGGGTGGGGTGCAATTGCCAACCACTCTTTGCTGGGTCATTGTGGTTCCTTGTTGGGTGAAACTCAGGCCAAGTTCTTCACTGATTTCCATTCGTCAAGATTCCGTACAGTTTGTCTGAGCTTTTGATGATTTCTGAAATAAATTTTTAGTTTTATTTTAATTGCTGAAGGCTTGTGACTCCTGAACTTGAGTTCGCTGGTGACCCTCACACAGGTCAGTGAAACAGTGGCATCAATAATCTCAGTAGGTTGTTTGCTGTTGGCCCAGGCAGCAAGACAGGAAAATTGAGAGGGGAGGATAATTTTAGAAAATGTGTAACTACTCACTGTTTGTGCATGAGAGGGTGGAGGGGATCTTTGGGGTTCTGTTCTTAACGATCATTCATTCTATAGGGTTTCTTGTTTTGTGAATGTCTGTGAAGAGTACAAATTTCAGGTCGTACACTGTATACCAAACACAAGGAAGTCTGCAGATGCTGGAAATCCAAAGCAACACACACACACAAAATGTGGGAGGAATGTGATGAAGCTGCTGATTGTGGACTTCAGGAAGGGTAAGACGAAGGAACACATACCAATCCTCATAGAGGGATCAGAGTGGAGAGAGTGAGCAGCTTCAAGTTCGTGGGTGTCAAGATCTCTGAGGATCTAACCTGGTCCCAACATATTGATGTAATCATAAAGAAGGCAAGACAGCGGCTATACTTTATTAGGAGTTTGAAGGAATTTAGCATGTCAACAAATACACTCAAAAACATCTATAGTTGTACTGTGGAGAGCATTCTGACAGGCTGCATCACTGTCTGGTATGAAGGGACTACTGCACAGGACCAAAAGAAGCTGCAGAAGGTTGTAAATTTAGTCAGCTCCATCTTGGGCACTAGCCTACAAAGTACCCAGGACATCTTCAGAGAGTGGTGTCTCAGAAAGGCAGCGTCCGTTATTAAAGACCTCCAGCACCCAGGGCATGTCATTTTCTCACTGTTACCATCAGGAAGGAGATACAGAAGCCTGAAGGCGCACACTGAGCGATTCAGGAACAGCTTCTTCCTCTCTGCCATCCGATTCTCAAATGGACATTGAAGCTTTGGACACTACCTCACTTTTTTTTTAATATGCAGTGTTTCTGTTTTTGCATATTTTTTTTTAAAAATCTATTCAATATACGTAATTGATTTACTTGTTTATTTATTATGTTGTATTTTTATTTATTATTATTATTTTTTCTCTCTCTGCATTGAACTGCTGCTGCTAACTTAACAAATTTCACGTCACATGCCGGCGATAATAAACCTGATTCTGATTCTGAATTCTGATACATTCTCTGAAATTAAATTGAGCCATTTGAAGTGGGGACACATTGCTTTTAGAAATTTACATTAAAGACCAATCAGTGATTTGCAGTAAATCTACACATACTGTATTTGTACAGAACGTTTCTCTGCTGATTTATCCTGGAAGGCATTCCATGCCAAATTAAAACAAAAAATATTTTGTACTTTATACAGTAATAATCTCAGATTCCAGTGTAGCATATTTACAGTAATTAAAATTAAATTGTCTTATTTATTAAAAAATATATATCATGTGTGGTGTAATTGTAGCCAAGCTTGCAAAGAAATAAAAATGTTACTTGATAATTAAGATATAGTTCTAATCTGTGTCCTGAAACATTCGGCGCTCTGTAACTGCTTGCTTGGATATTATTCTGTTGCCACGAACATTTTAGCAGAATTTCTATTTTCCTTGGTTGATCTTAGTAATGGAGCAAGCGAGAGTGGGACGAGGTTATGTTGCTGGGAATCTCTGTGAAGAAATAGGGCGCACGCAGGCCGCCCGTGACGGGACATTTACACGTGCAAAGAAGTAATTTGCCAGATATTGGGACAGAGAGCCGGTGAATGCGGTGAATTCGCTTGGCTGAGATGGGGGGGGGGGGGGGGGGGGGTTGGAGTAAGGCGAATAGGAAATTTTTAAAAGACCAAAGATCTGAGAAGCGCTGCTAATTTAGCAAAGGAGAAAGTGGCTTTGATCCGAACAAAATACTGGTAACTCCCAAAAGGCTCGGTACCCCCAGAGTGGCGCCCGTTCATGGGCTTTCCCGGCTCTCTCTGATCGTTGTCTCCCACCTATTTCCAAGCCCGGACTTTCTCCTGAGGTCTCACACACACAAACACAACTGTCATAAACGTTACCGGTCGAGCCGCTGCTCATCCCACCGCCCCAAAGCCACCTCTCCGGGTACAATCTGGTGTACCGCCATGATATTATTTTAAATGCTGACATTTGTGTGAGAAGTGCCACATAAAATCTGTAGACCCAGCGAAGCACCTTCCACCCGAATTATTAACTCTGTTTTCCCACAAATTCGACCCGAACTGCTCAATAGTTCCAGCGATTCCTGCGTTGAAATTCAGTACGGGTTAAACCAAGCCTGTGTCTAGTTCTACAGGCGCAGGCTGATATCAACCATTGAAGGCGCCGGTTTCGTGATAATTGTATTTGTTTTCAGGTAATACGAAGCTTGGATTTTAAAAAAACACGGCTGCACCTATGTTTTGGTGCTTGCTGTTCCGGGGGTAACACCATCACATGGACGGTGAACTTGGTTAACCATTCCTCTCACTACAATGAAGGTCATTTGCACTGTGCACTGTGTGCGGGACAGGACATTGAACATCCTTGAACTTAAACAAAATTGATTTTCAGTATTATCCCGGCCCATATCATGAGTCTCAGAGACCAGAAATAAATATGAAGATAAAGATGTAAAAATGAAAGCTAGTATAGAAGAAAAATAAAGCTGATCAAAAATTTAAAATAATATCATGGCGGTACACTCAGATTTTTCAGAAACAGTAATAACTGAGGACATGTAATGACTCCAGCGCAATGTGGGTATCGCTCTAGATTTCCAGCATCTGCTGTACCTCCTGTGTCTATGATTGGAGACATGCCTATATTCTGTTCAGAGAACAGCTACAGAAATGGTGGCGATGGGTCTCACAGGATAAGCCCTGCCAACTTCATGGGATGCCGTCATTGGTAAAGATGTTACGGTTCTGCAACACCTTCTGGGCATCCAACATCATCAACAAATCTGATTCAATTATTCAAATCTGGTCAGTAGAGCATCCTGATTCTGTCTTCTCTTAAACAGCCTCATAGTCCAGGAGAAAACAGGAGAAATCTTCTAGAAATTAACTCAGTACCTGATGGTATCTATGGTCCTTCCCGATGGGAATTTAAACCGGCTTTGTTCAAAGTTCAAAGCAAATTTACTATCAAAATACATATTTATATATATATATTTTAAAAATGTAAATCATATGTAAATCATAGTTTTTCCCTATATTATCATGTATTGCATTGTACTGCTGCCACAAAGTTAACAAATTTCACAACATATGCCGGTGATATTAAAGCTAATTCTGATTCTGATTCTGATAATTCGCCAAATGCTACATCGAGATATTTTTTCGAGCAGGCATTCACAATAAAACAAAGAAATGCAATGGAAAATCCACTCAAAAACAAAGATCGACAGGAGTAACAACACAGGACAAAATTCACTGGAATGAACAAGATTTTTTAAAAAAGCAATAGAGATAGAGAAGCTTTGAGCTCACTGGCATTGGAGGACAAAACTGCATTCACACTGCCCATGATAAGCAGTCCCTTCACGACTAGTGACTTTGCATATACGTTCACAGTACAGAGAACTCTACCGGCAACACAACTTCCACAAAAGTTAGTGCACAGCCTCCGACAGTGCAACTGCTGAAAGACCAACAGTACTTTGATCACAACAAATAAAGATGGGATTGATTCGCCAGAATTCACTTTTAGGAACAAGAATGCTGAATTTTGAGCTGCTACTGATTTGGGTTTGAGCAAGCTAGTGGTATTGTACAACACAAGAGAGGTATTCAACAAGCGTAAAAATTCAGTTCTTCATCACAGAAAATATTAAGACAGGCAGCACATATGCTACACTCTGCATGGTTCTGCCTCAGTTATTCATGCCAGTTAAGTTCGGCCCAGCAGCATCTTTTCATACTGCTCTTCAAGACTTTTGTCCTCACCACAGCAGAAATTTCAAGAATGACATTCTCCCTGCAACTTTACTAAAAATAACAGAAGCAATGTGGCCACTTCATTCCTATTTTCTCCCCCAATCAAACAATAACCCAGGATGCAGTGAAGTTTGCCAAATCTTTCCCAACCATAACATTACACACACCAGATCAGGGTGAGATAATGGACAAGTTGAACAAGGTCACACAACAAATACCTGCAGACATCTGATCCTAAAATGTTTTATAACGGTGACTTTTAAAGTGACTTTTTCTGAATATCACAACTTTTATTAAATTTCGCTCTAAATGTAAGCAAGTGAAATAATTCCGATATGGAGGAATAAGACACCAGTTATCACCATTATAAGTTCCAAAGCACCAAATAGAATTGGACAATTTTGAAGAGAAAACCAGAAATCAATCGAACTCACCAAAATTCAGTAACATCTCCAGACCGACATTGGGTAACTAAACAAAGAGAAAGCTTGTATACCGTAAACCAAATCTCCTGATGAGGAGTGCAGAAGTTTTAAACACCAGCTCAACTTGGCTCTTGTGTGAGCCGCCCAGAAGCCTGTGAAACAAAAATCCATCCTCCCAAACATCCATCTCGGACAAGAGTGCCGGCAGAGGGAGGGGGAGGGGATTTGCAACAGGACCTGAAGCCATTCTAGGAAGAACACTGCTCCATTATCTGCATGTAAATTACTGGCCAGAAAGGTCATAGAGCAGGGGTGCAAAGAAGGAGGCCAAGTCATTCTGCCGCCTGGGAAGAATTTCCTCCCTCAAAGAGGATCTGTGATAAGAATGTGAGGCAAAATGTCCCAGAAGAAATGAAATATAAATATTTTCAAAAATTATAGTTAATTCTGCTGTTTGAACCTAATGGTTTTGATTTTATATATATTTTCATTTACTATCTGCAATCCTTATCAATAATTCCAGATGGACTTGCCAGACCATTCACTTGTTCTTATAGGCAGCTGCAGACTGACTTGTTGGATGTCTGTTTTTGAACGTGACAATTTTTTAAAATTTTAGATAGAGCCACATTTCAAAAATATCAGTCAATGTAACCAGGTAATTTGTTTCAAAAGATTCAAAATGATTTGATAATTTCAACATCACTTTGCTCAGAGAAGATGTTTTATTTTACATGTTCATACTTAATTGCTTGGGTCGAGAAACTTCTTCACTCAAGACGAGTAAAGAAGAGACAGTCAAGTCTTGACTGCACAAAGACGTGCCTTGCTCCTCTGAAATCTATTTGATTGTCACATCTATATGCATGACCCTTTATTCAGGAGCTCTGCCTCTTTAGACAAGTAGATCAAATGGTTACCGAGCTAGATTTAACCCTGAGAACAGTGGCTGGGTATGCAAAATAACATCTTGTTAGCAAAACAACCTGTACTCAAACCAGAACCTCAAAGAGGAATTAATTTCACTCTTCTCCTTCTCAGAAAGTAATTTTTTCAAAAGTCGATGTCTATTCATGGTACACTTTCACAAACAAGTTTTGCACTGCAAAATTTTTGAATTATATAGTGAAGAATCTATGCCAGTTTTATACATGCTAACTAATGTATTGATTGATTGAGAATAAGCCCTTCTGGCCCTTTAAGACGCACTGCCCAGCAACCCCCTCTTTAACCCTGGCCTAATCACAGGACAATTCACAATGACCAATTAACCTACCAACCAGTACGTCTTTGGACTGTGGGAGGAAACCAGAGCACCCGGAGGAAACGGGGAGAACAAACAAACTCCTTAGGGGCAGTGGCAGGAATTGAACCCGGGTCACTTGTACTGCAAAGCATTGTGCTAAGCACTACGCTATCGTGCCTTCCTAAAAGGGAATAATTATTTTGTCTTTGCAGTATGAGGAACTCAGATACCTTCAGTATCCATAGTAAATATGTCTGTCCTTAATCAGAATAGAGCACGCAGAATTCCAGAAGAATAGTTGAGCAGCAAATACCAAGGAGTCTTTTTGATACCATTCAACCCCTAAGTTTTTCTAAGTCTTAAACTATAGAAGTCAGTAACACTAAAGAACAATTTCACCTTCTGTCTGCTCTCCTCTTACTTTCTGATCCATCTAGTTTAATGGGTCAATTACCAATTATTCACTTAGGGAGTGAAACTTGATAAAGATTCAAGATTCAACATGATTTATCATGTGTACATCAGGTATTGATAATGGCTGGGGTCATCTGTCTTGTAAAGACACTGCCTAGAAGAAGACAATGGCAAACCACTTCTGTAGAAAAATTTTCCAAGAACAATTAATGCCACGAGACTATGATCCCCTACGTCATAGGACACAGCACATAATGATGATGATATACAATTAGGGTTCACAACTTTAAAAAACTTCAACAAGTTAACAAATTTCACATCCCATGACGGTGATAATAAACCTGATTCTGGTTCTGATTCAGTTCTTCTCACCAAAGAAATAATCCGTCATTTGCCCGGATCAGTTTCCGTCTGCCAACTCATTGCTCACTTACTTATCCTCTTTAAGACCTTTTGCTACATTGGGAGGTAATGCTGAAATTTTGCTACGTTGGGAGATAATGCTGAAATTTTGCAAAACACTTGTTGGACTGCATTGGTTACTCTGGAGAGAGTGCAGAGGAGATTCACCATGTATCCAGATTGGTGGACTTTAGCTTTTGGGGTGGGAGGGAGGGAGACACTGAGTTTGCTTTCCCTGGAGTGAAGGAAACTAAGGGGTGACCTGGTAGAGGTATAGATTGGTCAAAGAGTAGAGTCCAGAATAAAAGTTGTGCACCGGTCTTCCAGGTTTGGGGGTTCAGCTTAGGGCTAACAACCCTGACCAGCAAAACAAAATTGTTATGGAAACAGCAATGAAGAATCCTTCTACATCTGAGTGTGATGGCATTCCTGAGTCTATTTCATCTTTCTTGTGCTATTTAACCTTTCATCTTTGTCGCTTTCTTGTGCTCACAGCTTGATATGGAAACACCAATGCCCTTGAATGGAAAATCCTACAAAAAGTAGTGGATATGGCCCAGACATGAGAAAATCTGCAGATGCTGGAAATCCAAAGGAACACACACAAAATGCTGGAGGAACTCAGCAGGTCAGGCAGCATCTTTGGAAAAGAATAAACAGTCAAAGTTTCAGACCAAGAGCATTCATCAGGACCGGAGAAAAAGAAGATAAGTCAGATTAAGACGCTGGGGGGGAGAGGAGGAAGAAGTTATGTGGGAGAAGTTTAGGGACCACTTGAGCTGGGTTCAGGATAGGTTTGTCCCACTGAGGCAAGGAAAAATGGTAGGAAAAGGGAACTGTGGCTGACGAAACATGTGAGGCAGCTCGTCAAGAAGAAAAAGGAAGCATATGTTAGATATAAGAAGCAGGAAGTAGGAGGGGCTTATGAAAAATATAAGGTAGAAAGGAAGGAGCTAAAGAAAGGACTTAGGAGAGCTCGAAGGAGGCATGAGAAGGCCTTGGCATGTAGGATTAAGGAGAACCCCAAGGCATTCTATGCGTATGTGAAGAATAGGAGGATGACGGGAATGAAGGTGGGACCGCTAAAGGGTAAAGAGGTCAACATATGCCTGGAGGCGGAGGAGGTTGGGGAGGTCCTAAATGAATACTTTGCTTCAGTATTCACAAGTGAAAAGGATCTTGATCAGGATGAGGTTGAAGTAGAGCGGGCCTGTGTGCTGAACAATGTGGAGATTAAGGAAGAAGAAGTGCTGGATCTTCTTAAAAACATTAAGATTGATAAATCCCCAGGGCCGGATATGATACACCCCAGGTTGTTGTGGGAACTGAGAGAAGAGATCACAGGAGCATTAGCTATGATCTTTGAATCCTCTTTGGCTGCAAGGGAAATGCCGGAGGACTGGAGAATGACAAATGTAGTTCCCTTGTTTAAAAAAGGTAATAGGGAGAAACCTGGGAACTATAGACTGGTGAGTCTTACGTTGGTGGTATGCAAACTACTGGAAAGGATTCTTAAGGATAGGATCTATGAACATTTGGAGAAGTACAGTCTACTCATGAATAGTCAACATGGCTTTGTGAAGGGAAAATCGTGCCTCACAAGCCTGATTGAGTTTTTTGAAGAGGTAACAAAAGAAATTGATGAGGGTAGGGCAGTGGATGTGGTCTACATGGACTTTAGCAAAGTTTTTGACAAGGTCCCTCATGAGAGACACATCCAGAAAGTCATGAGGCATGGGATCAGTGGAACCTTGGCTGTTTGGATAAAAAACTGGCTTAAAGGAAGAAAGCAGAGGGTAGTTGTGGAAGGGAAGTATTCTGCCTGGAGGTCGGTGACTAGTGGAGTGCCGCAGGGATCTGTCCTGGGACCCCTGCTATTTGTGATTTTTATAAATGACCTGGATGTAGGGGAGGAAGGATGGGTGAGTAAGTTTGCAGATGACACGAAGATTGGAGGAGTTGTGGATGGAACTGATGATTGTCGAAGATTACAAGAGGATATAGACAGGTTGCAGAGTTGGGCAGAAAAATGGCAGATGGAGTTCAATCCGGACAAGTATGAGGTGATGCATTTTGGAAGGTCAAACTAGAAGACTGAGTACAGGATTAATGGTCAGTTACTTAAGAGTGTGGATGAACAAAGGGACCTTGAGGTTCAAATCCATACATCCCTCAAGGTCGCTGTGCAGGTTGATAGGGTAGTTAAGAAGGCCTATGCAATGCTAGGCTTCATTAACAGGGGGATTGAGTTTGAGAGTAGAGAGGTCATGTTGCAACTCTACAAATCTCTGGTGAGACCGCACTTAGAATATTGTGTTCAATTCTGGTCACCTCATTATAGGAAGGATGTGGAAGCTATGGAGAAGGTGCAGAGGAGATTTACCAGGATGTTGCCTGGATTGGAGAACAAGACATTTGAAGCAGGTTAGCAGAGCTGGGACTTTTCTCTTTGGAGTGTAGAAGAACGAGAGGGGACAATAGAGGTCTACAAGATTATGAGAGGCATAGATAGGGTGGATAGTCAGTACCTGTTTCCCAGGGCACCAATAGCAAACACCAGAGGGCATATGTACAAAATTAAGGGAGGGAAGTTTAGGGGATACATCAGTTTTTTACAGAGAGGGTTGTGAGTGCCTGGAATGACTTGCCAGGGATGGTGGTGGAAGGGTATTTAAGAGCCTCTTGGACAAGCACATGGATGAAAGAAAAATGGAGGGTTATGGGGTAGTGTGGGTTCTATGGTTCTATGGTTCTAAGTACAAGGTGGCGGGTGACAAATGAAACTAAGAGAGGGGAGGGGTGACGTAAAGAGCTAGGGTATATGAGGTAAAACACCTCACTACCGTCTGGTAGTCTCCAGCCCCTTGGTATGAACATCGAATTCTCCAACTTCCAGTAATTCCCTCCTTCTCCCTTCCCCATCCCACTTTCACTCTGCCTCCTCTTCCAGCAGCCTATCACCTCTCTCATGATTCTGCCTTCTTCTACTACCCATAGTGCTTTCCCCTTACATTCCTTCTTCACCTTTCCTGCCTATCCCCTCCCTGCTTCCCCTCTCCCACCCCTAGATCTTTCCTCTGATTGGCTTTTCACCTGGCACCTTCCCCCTCCCCCCACATTCTTTATAGGGCTCCTGCCCCCTCCTTCTTCAGTCCTGACGAAGGGTCTCGGCCCGAAATGTTGACTGCTCATTTCAACGGATGCTGCCCGACCTGCTGAGTTCATCCAGCTTGTTTGTACTTGTTGTAAAGAGCTGGGGAGTTGATTGGTGAAAGAGATAAAGGGCTGGAGGAGGGGGAATCAGATAGGAGAGGACAGAAGACCATTGAACAAAGGGAAGGAAGGGGAGCACCGGAGGGAAGTAAGGAGATAAGATGAGAGGTTAAAACAGGAATGAGGAATGGTGAAGGGGAAGGGTCAATTAGCAGTAGTTCGAGAAATCGGTGTTCATACCATCAAGTTGGAGGCTACCTTATGGAATATAAGGTGTTGCTCCTCCATCCTGAGTGTGGCCTCATTGTGGCAGTAGAGGAGGCCATGGACTGACGCGGACTGATGTGGCCTGGTCCATCATGAGTAAAGCCCTCCCAACCATTGAGAACATCTACATGAAACATTGTTGCGGGAAAGCAGCCTCCATCGTCACTGAGCCCCCGCCCCACCCACCCAACCAACCAGGACATCCTCTTTTCTCACTGTTGCTATCAGTAAGAAGGTAAAGGAGCCTCAGGGCTCACACCGCCAGGTTCAGGAGCAGTTACTACCACTCAACCATCAAGCTCTTGAACCAAAGGAGAGAACTTCATTCCTCCCATCATTGAACGTTCCTACAACCAATGGACTCACTTGCAAGGACTCTTCATCTCATGTTCTTGATATTTATTGTTTGTTTATTTATTTATTGTTATATATTTATACAGTTTGCTGTCTTTTACGCACTGGTTGAATGCCTATATTGGTGCAATTTTTCATTGATTCTCTTATGGTTATTATTCTATTATGGATTTATTGAGTATGCCCAAAGGAAATAAACCTCAGGGTTGTATGTGGTGATGTATATATACTTTGATAATAAATTTACTTTGAACTTTGAATACATCTCTTATTCTCCTAGATTCATTGATTTCTACTTTCACCTTTCCCTAATCAATGTCACCTCTTCAGATTTCTCAAATAATGTTTCCCATGCTGTGTCTGAATTCCCTTTGTTTTGCATTTATTATGTCTCCCGTGTGTGATGAGGTCTCCAAAAATCAAGTCAAAATTTGCCCAGTGGAAAACCTGAATTGATTCTTTTGAGCATTACTTGTTAATTTTCAAATACATTTTGACTTCTTTTCCCGTTACTGTTGTTGCTTGACCTTGCGACCTGTACCTTACTCCCGCTCAGAGTGTGTAGCTCCCCTGTTGAAGGATCCATCCTACATCCCACTTCAAACTTCCCCTCCTTGCTGTGGAAACCCCCGCACACACCACTCACCATCACATCCTGTTCCTAATCTCCATTTTCTTGTCCATTCGCCAGCGCTGATTTCTTCATTTTCACCACCGTCACAAAGGCATGACAGCACCTCTACTTTCTTAGAAGATTGTGTAGATTCAGCAACTCATCCAAAACTTTGACAAACTTCTATAGATGCACAGTGGAGAGTATCCCGACTGGCTGCTTCACAGCCTGGTATGGACCCACCAGTACCCAAGCCTACAAAAAGTAGTGGATATAGTCCCGTCCATCACAGGAGTTCATTTACAAGGAGTGCTTCAAGTCAAGTCAAGTCACTCCTATTATCATTTCGACCATAACTGCTGGTACAGTACACAGTAAAAAATGAGACAACGTTTTTCAGGACCATGGTGTTACTTGACACGTTACAAAAACTAGCCTGAACTACGTAAAAAAAAAACAACACAGAGAAAGCTACACTAGACTACAGACCTACACAGGACTGCATAAAGGGCACAAGAACAGTGCAGGCATCACAGTGCTTCCACAAGTTCGCAACATCTATCACCAAGGACACCCACCATCCAGGCCATACAGTCTTCTTGCTGCAGCCATCAGGAAGGAGGTACAGGAGCGTCGGTCCCACACCACCAGGTTCAGGAACAGTTATTACCCTTCAACCATCAGGCACCTGAACCAGCGGGGATTATGTTGAATCAGAGCTTGCTATGTACTGTGGAATAGTTCACGTTAATCTGAATGGGATTCAGGTCTGCCTGCCTTTTCATTGGCTACATGGAATGGTCTAGGTTCTAACCCTTCCCTGGTAATGCTCCCCACTACACTGACAAATGCATTGGAACTACTTCATGTACCCATTCTGAGCCTGTCAATTTTATCAACTTTGCCTCCAACTTCCATGGTCCCCTTTTTCAATCTCTCTTTCTCCACCTCTGGAGACAAACTGTTGACTGGCATCTTTAATAAACCTACTGATCCCCATGGTTATCTCAGCTATACCTCTTCCCACCCATCTCCTGTAAGAATGTTATTCCCTTTTCTCAGTTCCTTTGCCTCCGCCATATTTGTTCCCAGGATGAGGATTTCCTTTCCAGGACAACAGTGATGTCCTCCTTCTTCAAAGAATAGGCTTCCCTTCCACCACCCTTAATGCTGCCCTCACCCACACCTCCTCCATTTCCCAGATATCCGTGCTCATCCCATCTTCCCACCACCTTAAGAGTGATAGAGTTCTTCTTGTCCTTACCTACCACCCCGTGAGCCTCCACATCCAACACATCATTCACCACAACTTCTGCCATCTTCAATGGGATTCCACCACCAAACACATCTTTACCTGCCCCCTTTCTGTAGTGGTTGCTCCCTCTGTGATCACCGTGTCCATTCGTCTTTTCCTACTAGTCTCACTCCAGGCACATATCCCAGCAAGAGGCAGAATTTCTACACCTGCCCATTCACCTCCTGCCTTACCTCAATTCAGGGACCCAAACAGTCCTTCCAGGTGAGGCAACACTTCACCTGCAAATCTGTTGGGGTCATCTACTGTATCTGGTGTAGCCTCCTCTACATTGGTGAGACCCGATATAAGTTAGGGACAGCTTTGTCAAACACCTCTGCTCCCTCCGCCAAAAGTGGAATTTTCCAGTGACCAGCCATTTTAATTCCTACTTCCATTCCTGTTCTGACATGTTGATCCATGGCTCCTCTTTTGCCATAATGACACCTCCCTCAGGGCAGAGGAATAACACCTTATAATCTGTCAGGGTAGCCTCCAACCTGACGGCTTGAATGTTGATTTCTCCGTCCAGTATTTCTTTGCCTCCCCTTTCTCTCTTCTTTTATACTCCACTCTGGCCTCTCACCGCTTCTCACCCACTTATCACATCTCTGGTGCCTCTCCTCCTTCCCTTCCTCCTATGGTCCATTCTCCTCTCCTATCAGATCCCTTCTTCTCCAGCCCTCGATCTTTCTCACCCACCTGTTTCCAGCTAACCTCTTCCTCCTGCCCCCCCCCACCTTTTTTATTCTGGCATCTTCCCCCTTCCTTCTCAGTCTTGTAGGTGGGTATCAGCCCGAAACATTGAGTGTTAATTCATTCCCATTAATGCTGCCTGACCTGCTGATTTCCCTCAGCATTTTGTGTGTTACTATAGATAACTTCACTCACCTCAACCCTAAACTGATTCCACAACCTACAGACACACTTTCAAGGACTCTACAACTCATATTCTCAGTATAATCAATTTATTTATCTATCTATCTAACTATTTATTTATTATTTTGTATTTTCACTGTTTTCTTTTGCACTTTGGTTGTTTGTCAGTCTTTGTGTGTAGTTTTTTAATTGATCCTATTGTATTTCTTTGGTATACTGTGAATGCCTGCAAGAAAATGAATCTCAGGGAATAATAATAATAAGAAGAAGAAGAATATGTACTTTATTAATCCCGTGTTACAGCATCAACATTTAAAAACACACTTAGCAGTGTGCAGACTTAATTAATAATAAAGTACAGAATAATAATATACAGAATAATAATTTACCAATGTGCAATAATTTGCAATAATGTGCACTAATAATGTACAAAATAATTACACAGAGACTATTGTATTATGATGTGTGTTCTCCTGTTGCACAGAGATGAACTGTTGTAAACGCTTATTGCATTTGGTAGGAAAGATTTTCTGTAACGGTCCTTGTGACAGCAGAGCTGAATGAGTCTGTTCAGAAGGGTGCTCTGCTGTTTATATATATAATACATGCACCACGGTAATGTAGCGGTTAGCATGACATATTACAGCTTGGGGTGTCAGGGTTCAGAGTTCAATTCCGATGTCACCTCTAAGGAGTCTGTATGTCCTCCCTGTGGATTGGGCAGGTTTTCTCTGGGTCTTCTGGCTCCCCCCCCCACAATCTAAAGACTTACCAGTCTGTAGGTTAAATGGTCATTGTAAACTGTCTCGTGATTAGGCTAGGGTTAAATCGGGAGTTGCTGGGCAGTGTGATTGAAAAGACAGGAAGGGACTGTTCTGCACCGTATCCCTGAATAAATACATACAGCAACGTGTAAGTTATGTGACAACAAAATCACTCTGTGTTTTGAACATTCAAGGTAGTGAGGTGCATTCTCAATACCGATCCGTTACACAGAACAAACAAAAGCTGACTGGGATTGATGAATGTGGAATTGTGTATTGAAGAAATGTGTCCATAACTCAGTCATGAACAAACTATTGTACTTTTATGTGTCGATGGAATACACGGTCTCATTACACTGGACAACAAATTTTTTTGAAAGCATTGCTTCGTCAGAATTTTCTTTTTGTTTATGATAGTTCACTTGAAGCTGAACACAAATATAATTTCAGACTACTTGTATCAGATAGGAATTTGGAGAAACAAGAAATTTACTTCTATTGAATGTAATACGTTTAATTGCCTTGCAATAGTTCAACTAAGCTAAAAGTGTTTTGTTGATGATTTACATTTGTACTCAGTGTCTGAGGCTTCTCATTTAAGTGTCCAACAATAATCAGCCGGCATTGATGGATTCCAATTACCCTGATACAGTCTCTTCATGACTACAATGTCCTGGTGAAACCTTTCACCATGCTCGTCACTGACAGCACCAGGATTTGCAGGGAAGAAGTCTGAATGGGAATGCAGAAAATGAATCTTTAGTGGCATGTTGCAGTTCATGGTTTTGTGTGCTTGAAGCATGTTGTCGTCCAACTGCACATAGTTTGGTGCTCTGTAGCTGCCAAGAAAAGTTTCAACAACATCCTTGAATGCTTTCCATGCAATTTTCTCCAGTCCTACCAGAAGTTCTTTAAACTGCCTGTCATTGATGACCTGTTTTGATTTGTAGACCAATAAAAATGCCTGCCTTAATCTTGGCATCAGTTATTCTGACTTGAAGCAACAAATATAGACGATTTCAAATTTTAGGGATTTTCATGATTAGTGGATCAAAATCCATAAGATACACCCAAAAGTATTCAGGAAGCAAAATCTTTGCTGTCCAGTGTTATCCATTATCAGCTCTTTTTATACATACATGTAGGATTTGGAAAGCTTGTTTAAAGAAGTTAGGATGGTGGAGCAGGATTAAAATGTGTAATGAGATGCTATACAACACACAGACGTCATGTGGAGATACAGCTGATCAGGAGGAAGTTCTTGGAGGAGGAAGTGGAGGAGATTTCCCATCAGGGTTCCAATTTGTGTGGGATACAGTGCCCTTGATATTAAAAATCCAATCATCCAATCTAGCCTAATGCAGCCTGCTTGCATAATGAGAGAACAATTATACAACCCTGGACAGAACTCTCTTGTATTTAGCCCAGACAGAAGTAGAGAGCTGTTCTGAGTCTGTGTATGTGGAGATATTTATTTAAATGGAACCTGATCATCATTTCCCAATGGTCCAATTGGATCTGGATGTTATAGGCCAGAACTGAAAGAAGAAAAGTCACAGAGAGAAAAAAAAACAATGAGTATAAATGAGAAAAGCAAATCCAAAGTCACTATTTCATGCTCAAGGCATATGGATTTCAATCTGACAATATTTCAGTTGACTGTACACAAATTAGCCTCAGAAGTCACTTTATGCTTACAAATAATGTCTGCTATATGGCAAGGCAGAGCTGCGTTTGTCCTCATCTAAAGGATTTCAAGTCTCGACCAATCAAACAATGATTTCTCTTACTTAGTGCCCATTATGCCGTTGGCATTTAAGGCATCTGGCCTGGGAGACTCAGAAGTAGAAGGACTGTTCATTGCTGTTTGCATAAGAATTTTGTTCTACCAGTCAGAGTTGTTAATCCTGAGCTGAAGCTCCCAACCTGGAGAACCAGTGGACTCCTCTTAGTCTGGCCTCTTCCCTCTCACCTTTTCGGCATGGGTGACTCTGCCAAGAGCCAAAGCATAAAGCCCTGCCTCCAGCCAACATAGTTTACAGGCTCATCGAGACATACAAGCCTCCAAACCACAACATAGTGGTCCTCTTGGAGAATCAATTTCTCTAGCTTCTGGTAATTTCTCCGCTCTCTCCCTTCTCTCTTTTTCTCCATTCTCCATTCCACAAAGGAGATGGAAGCACACAACATCTCTACTTCCTTAGGAGTTTGTGGAGATTCGTCATGACTTCTAAAATGTTGACAAACTTCTATAGAAGTTGGCCTGGAAGAAAGTGAATCTCAGGATTTTTTTGGCGATATATATGTACTTTGATAATGAAATTTATTAAACTTTGGTTATCTTTTTATCCCTTTTCTTCCTCTCACCTGCCTATCACCTCCTGGGTCCCCTCCTTCTTCCCTTTCTCCCATGGTCCACTCTCCTCTCTTATCAGATTCTTTCTTCTTCAGCCCTTTACCTCTTCCACCTATCACTTCCAAGCTTCTTACTTCATCCCCTCTCCCCCCTCCCCAACCCACCCACCTTACCCCTTACCTGATCTCACCTATTACCCACCAGCTTGTACTCCTCCTCCGCCCCCCTTCCTATTCTGGCTGCTGCCCCCTGCCTTTCCAGTCCTGATGAAGGGTCTTGGCCCAAAACATCGACTGTTTGTTCCCCTCCATAGATGCTACCTGATCTGATGAGTTTCTCCAGCATTGTGTGTGTGTGTGTGTGTGTGTGTGTGTGTGTGTGTGTGTGTGTGTGTGTGTGTGTGTGTGTGTGTGTGTGTGTGTGTGTGTGTGTGTGTGTGTGTGTGTGTGTGTGTGTGTGTGTGTGTGAGAGAGATTAGAAACCGATGTCGCAGCTGGCACAGGGAGTAACCATTGATGACCACTCAACATGACAAGTCTGCATTAAACATCCGTTTCCCCTTTCCTCCACCCCCCAGAAATGCAATTCCATCAACATCTACACAAGTTGCAATATAGATTTGTTGAGCAAAATGTTACCCTGGAACAGGTGAAACTTTCTCTTACCTGGAGGAAGCATTGAACACAATCTCTGAGACAGATGCCCAACATGGGATAGCAGAATCAACTAAACAGTGAGGAATATTGGCATAAATATTTGAAATAGGAAAGAGAATTTGCAACACATGTCACACATCCAGCGAAATAATTGTATTTAATTTTAATCTTCATTGTATTGTAAGCACTGGCTGTCATGAGGATAATAGAATGGTTATGAAGACATTAAACAATATGGCACATATCCAACAGAACAGTATGATTATGTGGTTTATATGTACAACTGAAATTATATTTTTACTTCCCTCTGGGGCACTCTGTAATTAAACAAAATACAATAAAAAGATAATTGAATGGAGGAGAAGCACATCAGCGGGACGCCAGCAAGAAACTTTAGATGGAAAGGAAAACTTGGCTGTTTCCATGATGTGTTCACCCCCTTCTCCCAGCTTTCCAATTAGACACGGCACCCAGGGGAACAGACAGCCAACCCCCACCCACAAAACTCCACAAACATTTCTCAAGTCCCAGTACCCTGTGAGGGCAACTCAACAGGCCAGGCGGTATCTATGGAAAAGAGTAAACAGTCAATGCTTCAGGCCGAGACCTTCATCAGAACCGGAACGAAAGAGAAGTCAGAGTAAGAGGGTGGGGGGAGGGGAGGAAGAAGTACAAGGACGGAGGTGATAGGTGAAACAAGGGGAGGTGAAGGAGCTGACCTCTTTCTTTCCAGCCCCAATGAAGGGCTCTGTCTGAAACGTCGACTGTTTACTCTTTTCTATAGATGTTGCCTGGCCTGCTGAGTTCCTCCAACAATTTGTGCGAGTTGCTTTGGATTTCCAGCATCTGCAGATTTTCTCATGTTTGAGACCTATGGAGAGCAATCTGATTTATGTGCAGAAAAAGACACTAATATTTCTCCTGTTGGGCCGCTTGCATTCTCCTATACTTTCCTCATGGATTCGCAAGGCAGCCTCACTGATGAATATAATTAGATCAGCTTTAGTCGTCACATGTACATCAAAGCATCGAAACATACAGTGAAATGTGTCATATACAGCAACGAGCACACAGTCGGAGGATGTGCTGGGCAGTCGCAGGTATTGTTATGCTTCCAGCACCAACATAGAATGCCCACAATTCACTTACCCTAACTGGTACATCTTTGGAATGTGGGAGGAAACCGGAGCACCTGGACGAAACACGCGCAGTCACAGGGAGAACGTACAAACTCCACACAGACAGCAGTGGGAATTGAACCCTGATCGTTGGTGCTGTGAACTGTTGCACTGGCTACTACACTACTGTGTCATGCCCAGTAGTAGATCAAGCAAAAGAACTTGAACTTATTAGAAATGATCAGGCCACTCACGTACTGTATCACTCAGAAACCAGACCCTAAGGAACCCCAGAATCTGTCTGGTTCCATATATTGCCTCAAGGAAGCCCTTAATGGCTTTTTGGCACCACAGACTTCCTCTATCATTCAAAGCCAAAGTAAATTTACTATCAAAGTACATACATATACAGTGCCTATAAGGAGTATTTACCCGTCTTGGAAGTTTTCATGTTATATCATTTATTTGGCTTTTTTTGACACTGTTTAGAGTGATGGCCAAAAAACTCAATTTTGGTTTTATCAGACCATAGAACCTTCTTCCAGCTGACTTCAGAGTCTCCCACATGGCTTCTGGCAAACTCTAGCCGAGATTTCACGTGAGTTTTTTTTTTGCAACAGTGGCTTTCTCTTTGCCACTCTCCCATAAAGCTGCGATTGGTGAAGCACCCAGGCAACAGTTGTATGTGCAGTCTCTCCCATCTCAGCCACTGAAGCTTGTAACTCCTCCAGAGTTGTCATAGGTCTCTTGGTGGCCTCCCTCACTAATCACCCTCTTGCACGGCCACTCAGTTTTTGAGGGTGGCCTGCCATATTTTTTCCATTTCTTGATGATTGACTTAACTATACTCCAAGGGATATTCAGTGACTTGGAAATTTTCTTGTATTCATCTCCTGACTTGTGCTTTTCAATAACATTTTCTTGGAGTTGCTTGGAGTGTTTTTTAGTCTTCATGGTGTAGTTTTTGCCAGGATACTGACTCACCAGCAGTTGAACCTTTCAGTTACAAGTCTATTTTTACTACAAGCACCGTGACTGCAAACAGGTCACCAAAAACAGATCTCCATTTAACTAATTATGTGACTTTTAAAACCAATTGGCTGCAACAGTGATTTGGTGTGCATATTAAAGGGGTGGGGAGTGAATACATATGTATTCAATTATTTTGTGTTTTATATTTGTAATTAATTTAGTCACTTTGTAGAGATCTGTTTTCACTTTGACATGAAAGTCTTTTTCCTGTTGATCAGAGAAAAAAAGCCAAATTAAATCCACTATGATTCAAGGTTGTAAAACAATAAAACATGAAAACTTCCTAATGGGGTGTATACTGCTTACAGGCACCCTGTGTCATGATATGCAACCCTGAGATTCATTTTCTTGCAGACATTCACAGGAAAATAAAGAAATACAGTATAGTTTATGAAAATTTATACATAAACAGAAACTGACAAACAACTAATGTATAAAAGTAATGCAATAAAATCTGCAGATGCTGAAAATCCAGAGCAACACACAAAAAATGCTGGAAGAACTCCGCAGTTCATGCAGCAATTATGGAAAAGAATAAGCAGTCAACGTTTCAGGCCGAGGCCCTTCGTCAGGAGGATTGAACAATTTTAAACATGCGGAAGTCTGCAGATGCTGGAGATCCGAAACAACACACATAAAATTCTGGAGGAACTCAGCAGGTCATGGAACACCTCTGGAAAAGAGTCTCCATCATCATTTCTGGTGATGGGTCTTGGCCCAAAACATTGACTGTTTACTCTTTTTCACGGATGTTGAAAACTTGCTGAGTTCCTCCAGTATTTTGTGAATGTGTCAAAGAAGACAAATGGAGCAAATAATAAGAAAGTTAAAAAAAATACTGAGAGGATGAGTTGTAGAGTCTTTGAAAGTATCTGTAGGTTGTGGAGTCTTTTCAGCATTGAGGTGATTGAAATTATCCACACTGGTCTAGAACCTCTATCCATTGCACATCAACGGTTCTGCCATGGAAAGAGTGAAGGGTTCCTTGATGTGCACATAATGGACGATCTAGCCTGGACCCACAACACCTCTTTAATAGTCAGCACTTTCCGAGGAGAATGAGCTGTGCAAGGCTCCCTGCCCTCATTCTAACGACTTTCTACAGGAGCACCATCGAGAGGGCCCTGTCTGGCTGCATCATTGTGAGGTACAGAAGCTGCTGCAAGGTATTGGGCCATAAGACCCCACAGAGGACAGTAAAACCACGAAGAGGATCACTGGCATTTCCCTCCCACTATTTGTGACATTTAGACCATAAGACCATAAAACAAAGGAGCAGAAGTCGGCCATTCGGCCCATCGAGTCTGCTCCGCCATTTCATCATGAGCTGATCCAATCTCCCCTTTAGTCCCATTCCCCTGCCTTCTCACCATAACCTTTGATGCCCTGGCTACTCAGATACCTATCAATCTCTGCCTTAAATACACCCAATGACCCGGCCTCCACTGCTGCCCGTGGCAACAAATTCCATAGATTCACCACCCTCTGGCTAAAAAAAAATCTTTGCATCTCTGTTCTGAATGGGCGCCCTGCAATCCTCAAGTCATGTCCTCTCGTACTAGACTCCCCCACCATGGGAAACAACTTTGCCACATCCACTCTGTCCATGCCTTTCAACATTCGAAATGTTTCTATGAGGTCCCCCCTCATTCTTCTAAACTCCAAGGAGTACATTCCAAGAGCGGTCAAACGTTCCTCATATTCCCGGAATCATTCTAGTGAATCTTCTCTGAACCCTCTCCAATGTCAGCACATCCTTTCTTAAATAAGGAGCCCAAAACTGCACACAGTACTCCAAGTGAGTTCTTACCAGTGCCTTATAGAGCCTCAACATCACATCCCTGCTCCTATACTCTATTCCTCTAGAAATGAATGCCAACATTGCATTCACCTTCTTCACCACCGACTCAACCTGGAGGTTAACCTTAAGGGTATCCTGCACAAGGGCTCCCAAGTCCCGTTGCTTCTCAGAACTTTGAATTCTCTCCCCGTTCAAATAATAGCCTGCCCGTTTATTTCTTCTACCAAAGTGCATGACCGTACACTTTCCGACATTGTAATTAATTTGCCACTTCTTTGCCCATTCCCCCAATCTATCCAAGTCTCTTTGCAGACTCTCTGTTTCCTCAGCACTACCAGCCTCTCCACCTATCTTTGTATCATCAGCAAACTTAGCCAGTAAGCCATCTATTTCATAATCCAAATCATTGACATACAATGTAAAAAGAAGCAGCCCCAACACGGACCCCTGTGGAACACCACTGGTAACCGGCAGCCAACCAGAATGGGATCCCTTTATTCCCACTCTGTTTCCTGCCAATCAACCAACACTCTATCCACGTATGTAACTTTCCCATAATTCCATGGGCTCTAATCTTGTTTAGCAGCCTCATGTGCGGCACCTTGTCAAAGGCCTTCTGAAAATCCAAATACACAACATCTACTGCATCTCCCTTGTCTAGCCTACTTGTAATTTCCTCAAAAAATTTCACTAGGTTTGTCAGACAGGATTTTCCTTTAAGGAAACCATGCTGAGTTCTGCCTATCTTGTCATATGCCTCCAGGTACTCCGTAACCTCATCCTTGACAATCGATTCCAACAACTTGCCAACCACCAATGTCAAGCTAACAGGTCTATAATTTCCTTTTTGCTTCCTTGCCCCTTCTTAAACAGCGGAGTGACATTTGCAATCTTCCAGTCCTCCAGAACCAGGCCAGAATCTATCGACTTTTGAAAGATCATTGCTAATGCCTCTGCAATCTCCACAGCTACTTCCTTCAGAACATGAGGGTGCATTCCATCTGGTCCAGGAGATTTATCTACCCTTAGACTATTCAGCTTCCTGAGTACTTTCTCTGTCGTAATTGTGACTGCGCATATTTCTCTTCCCTGACACCCTTGAATGTCCAGCATATTGCTGATGTCTTCCTCAGTGAAGACTGATGTAAAATACTCATTCAGTTCCTCTGCCATCTCCTTATCTCCCATTGCAATTTCTCCAGCATCATTTTCTATCAGTCCTTAAGTGCATCTACTCTCACCTGTCTTTTACTCTTTATATACTTGAAAAAGCTTTTAATATCCTCTTTGATATTATTTGCTAGCTTCCTTTCATAGTTCATCTTTTCCCTCTTAATGACCTTCTTAGTTTCCTTTTGTAAGCTTTTAAAAACTTCCCAATCCTCTGTCTTCCCACTAATTTTTGCTTCCTTGTATGCCCTCTGCTTTGCTTTTACTTTGGCTTTGACTTCTCTTGTCAGCCACGGTTGCATCCTTTTTACATTCGAAAATTTCTTCTTCGTTGGAATATATCTGTCTTGCACCTTCTTCACTTCTCGCATAAACTCCAGCCACTGTTGCTCTGCCGCCCTTCCCGCTAGTGCCCCTTTCCAGTCAACTCTGGCCAGTTCCTCTCTCATGCCACTGTAATATCCTTTACTCCACTGAAATACAGACACATTGGATTTCGGCTTCTCTTTCTCAAATTTCACAGTGAACTCAATCATGTTGTGATCACTACCTCCTAAGGGTTCCTTCACCTCAATCTCTCTAATCACTTCTGGTTCATTACACAATACCCAATCCAGTACAGCCGATCCCTTAGTAGGCTCAACAACAAGCTGTTCTAAAGAGCCATCTCGTAGACATTCTACAAATTCTCTCTCTTGAGATTCAGTGCCGACCTAATTTTCCCAATCCACTCATATGTTAAAATCCCCCACAATTATCATAACACCACCCTTCTGGCAAGCCTTTTCTATTTCCTGTTGTGATTTGTAGTCCGCATCACTGCAGCTGTTTGGAGGCCTGTAGATAACTGCCATCAGGGTCCTTTTACCCCTGCGATTTCTTAGCTCAACCCATAAAGATTCTGTACTTTCCGATCCTATGTCAACTCTTTCTAATGATTTAATATCATTTCTTACTGATAAAGCCACGCCACCCCCTCTACCTACCTGCCTATCCTTCCGATACACTGTGTATCCTTGGATGTTCAGCTCCCAGAGACATGCATCCTTTAGCCACGTCTCAGTGATGGCCACAATATCATACCTGCCAATCTGTAACTGTACAACAAGATCATCCACCTTATTCCTTATGCTGCGTGCATTTAAGTATAACACCTTAAGTCCAGTATTTGGTATTTTTTGCATTGATTGCACTGCAAATTTGCTCCATCACCTGCCTGTCCTTCCTGACATCCTTACTGCTCACTACCTTAGATCTAATTCTGTTTTCCCTCTCCTCCGCTCCATCATTCTGGTTCCCATCTCCTGCCAAATTAGTTTAAACCCTCCCTAACAGCTCTATTAAACCTTCCCACTAGGATATTGGTCCCCCTAGGATTCAAGTGTAACCCGTCCTTTTTGTACAGGTCACACCTGCCCCAAAAGAAGTCCCAATGATCCAGAAACTTGAATCCCTGCCCTCTGCTCCAATCCTTCAGCCACACATTTATCCTCCACCTCATTTCATTCCTACTCTCACTGTCGCGTGGCACAGGCAGTAATCCCGAGATTACTACCTTTGCGGTCCTTCTTCTCAACTGCCTTCCTAACTCCCAAAACATTTACTAGGAGTATTGCATATGTAGGGGCCAAAGCATTGTTGAGGATCACTCATACCCATCCCACAATCTCTTTGACTCACTACCATCAGGAAGGAGGTACAGGAGCATCAGGACTAAGACTGCCAGACTGGGTGACAGCTTCTTCCTTCAGACTGTGAGACCCTGCCACCACTGAGGTCTCATCACTGGGACAGTGAGCTGATTACTGTTTACCTGTGAGGTGTGCTACATGCATTTTTGAATTATATTTTATTAACTTACTTATGGTAACATTTTGTTTTCTGTGCTGTGTGTGATATATGTTTTGTGGGTGCACTGTGGTCCAGAGGAACGTTGTTTGGTTTGGTTGTATATATGTCCAGGCAGATGACAATAAACTGGACCTTGCTCCTGAGGAGCCTTATTCCAGTTGCTTGTGTATATGTACAGTATAGTCAGATGACAATAAACTTGTACTTGAGCCAGATGACTGTAGAGTAGTAGTTGTTTTTGAACCTTGTGGTGTGGGACCTAAGGCTCCTGTACTTCCTACCCAATGGTAATAGTGAGAAGAGAGCCTGGCCTGGATGCTGGGGGTCCTTGATGATGCAAGCTGGTCTCCTGTGGCAGCTCTCCTAGTAAATATACTCAGTGGTGGGCAGGCTTTTTCCTGTGATGGGCTGGTCTGTACCCTCTACCTTTTGTAGGTTTTTTTTTTCTGTTCCTGGGCATTGGTGTTTCCATATCAGTCCACTATGCAACCTGTCAGCAAGAACAAGGCTAATGTTGTGCTTCATTCACATTAACCCCAGTTTCCATCTGCCTAATTCCCTTAGGTCAAAGGTCCGTTTTAAATATATTTGATGACCCAGCATCCTCTGAGAACATTCCAGTTCCATGACTAATGTCTTCTTGCAGACCCCTGATCCTTTCTTCCAAGTTTATCCCACCTAAGAGAGAGCGATCACTCAGCGTCTCCCCTAACCAGCCGCTCACATTCTCAATAACATCATTTTTCATTCTGAGCTACCGTGAGTGACCCGGGAGAGCAAACCGGCTGAGCAACGTCAAGCCTAAAGCAGAGGCCAGAATTCGCTTATGTAGCAAGGAAATAAGACTGGCCTCTATTCAGCAAAGGAATACACACAAACCAGGCAGCACCTATGGGCAGAGATCCGTCATCAGGACCATAGAAGCTGCCTGGCCTGCTGAGTTCCTCCGGCATTTTGTGAGCGTTGCTCTGATTTCCTGCACCTGCAGATTTGCTCCTGTTTGTGAGACACGGATCTAGTTGGGCAAACTTTTCTTTGAAGCAACGCCTCATGGAGTGGTACGGCAGCGTAACGGTTAGAGTGACGTTTTCCAGCGTCGGAAAACGTTTTTCCTGGGTTCAATTCCCACCGCTGCCAGTGCCTTCTCCCCGTGACCACGTGGGTTTGACCCGGGTGCTCCGGTTTCCACCCACAGTCCAAAAGCGTACGGACTGGTCACATGGGTGGCCGGTAGCCGGTAATGACCATGTCTAAATAATAATTAACCCTCGGCCAGATCGTTAAAAGTACTTGGGAACATTAAGTTTGGTCCGTTCTGGAATAAACTCAAATTATCACTTCTTTTGAGAGTAGCGCATTCCACAAAAATAAATTATTCAACAATGACGTCACTCATTCTTTAAATTTATTTTTCTACATTATGCGTTATAGAGCAGGAGCCAATCGGAGACAGGGAAGCCAGGTGACTCGCTCACTTGTTTGAAACAAAAGTTTAAAAGAAAACTGAGAACTGAAATGGACACCATGAAGCTTTGAACATTAAAGCGGAGTATAGTTACTTTATGCCATGTTAGTTTAACAAATACCATTTAATTCTCCCTCTGAAAAGCCAATTGTGCGCGAAGTTCCTGGTGCTACACCATTAGAAGATTCAGATGCGGGTACATATTTTCTCCTGTTCAACGCCGCTCGTGTGAATCTCGGGCTGGAGTAGTAAAAAGTAATTGCAGTATAATTCGGCTTCCGATCTCAGGAAGCGCTGACAGCCCATACGATCATTCTCAGCAGTTTGAAAGGAATTCTTTGGTGTGGGAATAGCCTTTCCGTATTAGAGGTCCCGGTGTCATAACTGACCCAGACCTGATTAAATCTCCATCACCGACACTGGTTCCACCTCACACAATCCGCATGTGATCCGGATTAAAACGAACGCCGCGGCTGCTGCCGCTTTCTTTATGTGAATTAATACGAACAATTCTCTACGCTTTTAACGTGCTCGAACGGGCTGAGGTACTTCAGAGAAGTGTCAACAAAGTTTGGCCAGAAGGGTGTAATTGGTCGGCGCGGGATCCTTGGACAGGAAAGAATTGTTATTGCGCTGGTTGGATGGATGAATGGATAGTATAGATAAAGCATCTCATTTGGTTACTTTAGAGATAACCAAACCCATAGTCAAGTTCGTAAATGGAAAAGGAAGACGTTGAAAGGAAAATGTAAAGGGATTTCGGGAGGGAATTCAAGAGTTTAGATCTCATCAGCGGAAGTTCGGTAGGCAATAGAGGGGTGATTAAATCCAGGGATGACCAAGAGGATCAAATTGGCAAGGATAGGCGTCTTGGCGTCTATCATTAATGTAAAAGCGTAATAATGCACTGGGTTCCTTCAGGTTGTTATAGTCGAGGGTGGTAATGGGGCCAGGGTCCCTCTGCCCATTAATACTCCCAAAGGCGTGCGACTCAAATAGCCTCTGACAACCAAGTCCAGCTCCTGGCCTTCATGTACGGCTTAGTTCCTAAGCGCAGTGGAACCGTTTCTACTGACAGAAGAAGGGGTAAAGGAGGGTTACCGGCCTTTAAAACCAATGGCTTCGGACAGATGGGGCTCTCAGTCGCGGTTGACAGCTCATCTAGGAGAAGGAAAACTCTGATCTCAAACCTCCGCTACCTGGTGGCCACACCCACCCATGGGGAAAAGCTTCGGGAGTACCCCTGAGGGAAGAATCCGGAGCTGGAATCCCTGAGGCCGTCCTATCTCGACTGCAACGCCGCCAGACCGTTCCTATGGATGGTCAGAGGTGTGGAGAGCGGGAGCCTGTTGCAGGGGCAAATGTTTGCTCTCTGCCCTAGCTCGCGTATCTCGTCGAGAGCTGGGACGCAACATCCAGGGTCGACCCCGACCAAGGGAGGCCTCAAGAAGTAATGAACTTGCGCGGGGTCACAACTTCCTTCCTACCCGGTCTGCTCCGGCGGTCTGCCCAACAACGGGGCTTTAAACTCGTTCGTTCCTTATGTGTGTGTGTCGTGTGACTTGGGCGATCATGGTTTTTCCACCATCATGATTGTTCTTGGCAAATTTTTCTACAGAAGTGGTTTGCCATTGCCTTCTTCTGGGCAGTGTCTTTACAAGATGGGTGACTCCAGCCATTATCAATACTCTTCAGATATTATCTGCCTGGTGTCAGTGGTCACATAACCAGGACTTGTGATGTGCACCGGCTGCTGGTACGACCATCCATCACCTGCTCCCGTGGCTTCACGTGACCCTGATCGGAGGGGGGGGGGGCAGATTCTATACCTTGCCCAAGGGTGTCCTGCAGGATAACGGAGGGAAGGAGTACCTTACACCTTCTTTGCTAGAGATGTATCTCCACCCCTCCACCCATCAGACACTGGGTATCTAATTTTTGCTCGGTGTCTGTTGTACCACCGAGTCTAAATCATTTTAATGTCGTGTTTCTTTTTATATTTTCAGATGAGTCCTCAAACCAGTTTCCCGACTATCATCAGACTTTTAAAACACACATGCGACAGGTATCATGAATAGGATGGAAGCGGGGCGTCTGGTCTTCTCCAGAGGCCGGGACTGTGTCTGGTCAAGGCGTGGTAAGCTGAGAGGAAGGAAACACACTGCCGAAGACGTAATTAAATTGGCAACACACACAAAATGCTGGAGGAACTCAGCAGGCCAGACAGCATCTATGGGAATGAATAAACAGTCGACGTTTCGGGCCGAGACCCTTCCTCAGGACTTTCTTTTTCCCTGCATTCTGCCCGGCCTGCTGAGTTCCTCCAGCATTTCGTGGGCGTTGCTTTGATTTCCAGCGGACGAGTGTCAGGAAACGGCAGGAATGCGTCCATTTTGGCGCAAAGAGTGAGGGGAATGGATTAGTGGCTGAGGCAGATATATCAGGGACATTTAAGAGACGCTGGTTGAAAGATAGATGGAGGTTTGTTTGTTTATTGATTGATTCAGATACTGTGCAGAACAGGCTCTTCCGGCCCTTCGAGCCACGCCGCCCAGCAATCCCCCGATTTAACCCCAGCCTAATCGCGGGACAATTTGCAATGACCAATTAACCTACCAACCGGTACGTCTTCAGACTGTGGGAGGATACCGGAGCACCCGGAGGAAACCCACGCGGTCACAGGGAGAACAGGCGGCGGCGGGAATTGAACCCAACTCCGATTTTGGAGTAGGCTGAAGGGTCAGGAAAAGATTGTGGACCGAAGAGCCTGCTCTGTTCTGAAGAACGGTTGTCTTTGAAAGTGGTGGTACAAGCTAAGATAACAGTGGTAGAGCATGAGATTTATTAAGGCAAAGAGCGTAAGCATGGCGTTTGTAGTCAACCTATGTAAAATATACCAGATTCTGCAGATACTGGAATCACACAAAACGCTGGAGGAACTAAACAGGACAGACAGCACCTATACTGAGAATTGGACAGTTAACGTTTCGGGTCGAGATTTTTCGTTCCCTTTTCCTTCACTGACGCGGCCTGACCCGCACAGTTCCTCCAACGTTTTCTGCTTTGCTGTACCAAGCGCTCCACACAGAAAATGCTGGGGGGACTCAGCAGGTCAAACAGCGCCTGTGGAAATAAACAAACCGTCCTGATGAAGGGTCTCGGCCCGAAACGTTGACTGCTTATTCATTTTCATAGATGCTGCCTGACCTGCTGAGTTCCCCCAGCATTTTGTGTGTGTTGCGCTGGATTTCTCTCTCGTGTCTACGCAGCGTAAAGCGCTCATTGGGCCGTTACCAAGAGAATTGCGGGCGCTAATCCTTGGGAGTAGTGGAGGGCGCAGAAGAGACTGCAATACCGCAGACTGCGGGGGAAACACAGCGGGCATCACGGGCACCACCCCTCGCCACACATCTTCAAAAGAGTGGCATCCATCATAAAGGACCCCCCGCCATCCGGGACATCCCCTCCTGTCATTACAGCCATCGGGGAGGAGGCACAGGAGCCTGAAGACACACACTCAATGATTCAGAAACAGCTTCCTCCCTTCCGCCATCAGAATGGTCTATAGGAACACTACGAACCCATGAATTCTACCTCGCTATTCTATTTCGCACGATTTGTTTTTCTTACATTATAACTTAATATTTTTTATGCCTTGCTGCCACAAAACAACACATTTCACGATATATGTCAGTGATAATAAGCCTGATTTTGATGAGTGGAAGCAGACATTTCGGGCCGAGTCGATACACCAGTGAGTGAAGGAGAGCGATATGGGCTGCTGATCAGAGATCTAGGGTTCACAGGAGTTTACTGGAATTTCTCTAGAGATAATGGATTCAAGATGCTAGTTAGACCGGAGAGGCTGGGCAACAGAACAAGCAGAGAGGCAGGTCCCGGCCGGTGCGGGGAGGAGACGGAGGCAGCAGATGCTGGAATCTGAATGGGCACACGATTTGCTGCAGGAACTCAGCGGGTCAGGTAGCATCTGTGGAGGGGAAATGGACAGCTGACCAGCTCGGGTCAAGACCTTTCATCTGGACTCGATGAAAGGTCTCGATCTCAAAACGTTGACCGTCCATTGGTCTCCACTGACCACCTCATCGCCCGGACCCGCGCCCAGGAGCTTCTCCAGCATCTGTATGTTTTTGGGCCGGATCCCTGGGGAGGGAAATACCGGGAACGGGATAAGAAGATTAGGAGCTGGGGCGGGGGAGGCGGGTGGGCTGAGACGGCCGGATCTGGGACAAAATCGGACAGGCTAACGCCGGGTGCGAGAGGAGCAGACGGACGAGGACGGATTGAGGAGAGACGCCGGGTACGAGAGGAGCAGACGGCGGGGACGAGAAGAGCAGACGGTCGGGGATGGAGTGAAGGTAGATCCCGGGTACGGGAAAAGAAGAATGGGATCTAGGGCTGAAGGGAGTCGGCCCTGGTGTGTGGACGGAGAAAGGGCTGACGCCGGGTACGGGAGGAGCAGACGGGCGGGGACCGAGTGACGGGAGGCGCCGGGTATGGGAAGAGGAAACGGCCGGGGACTGTAGGAACAATCAATGGCAGGGAAGAACGAAGGATGTGACTGAAGGGCTTGTCCAGCACGGAGTGACCGGGCCGAGGGTCCGGCTCCCACACCACTTGGCAGCCCACTCACCGCAGCCCAACCCAGCCCAGCCTCCCCTTACTCCCCCCTCCCCGGGCACACAAGACCCAGTGCCACCCCTCATCCTGTCCCACCCCTCCCCAGTCCGGTGCCCACGCCGCTTCTCGGCGCGCCGATTGGCCACCCCGCCCAGTTGACGTCACGAAGGATGGGAAGGGGGGGCTGTCCGGCGGCGCGGCGATTGGCTGCAGGGCGAGCGGCCAATGAGCGTGTGTGCACGTGTGGGCGGGGTCGGACTCCGGGGGGAGGGGCGGGCGGCGGACGGACGGGCGGCTGGGGCGGCGGGGGGAAGAGGGAGCGAGAGAGGCAGCGACCGGGCGCTGGGGCGGCTGCGGGCGCCGCCGCATCTTCCGCCGGGCGGCTCGGAAGATGGTGCAGCAGCAGCAGACGGGGGTGGCCAGGAGGGGCGGCGGCGGTGGAGGAGGAGGGGGGCGCGGCGAGGCGGCCGACAGTGGCATCAGCGACATGAGCGCGGCTTCGAGCCCCAACCCCTGGAGCGGGACCCCGGGCCGCGGCGACGAGGAGGGCGCGGGCTGCTGTCAGCCCGACTGGTGCAAGACGCCGAGCGGCCACATCAAGCGGCCGATGAACGCCTTCATGGTGTGGTCGCAAATCGAGAGAAAGAAGATTATGGAACAGGTGCCCGACATGCACAACGCCGAGATCTCCAAGCGGCTCGGCAAGAAGTGGAAGATGCTGAAAGAGGCCGAGAAGAGCCCGTTTATTCGGGAGGCGGAGCGGCTGCGCCTCAAGCACATGGCGGACTACCCCGACTACAAGTACCGACCGCGGAAGAAGGTACGGGGAGAGACAGCCGCCGCCCCCTCCTCCTCTGCCGCTGCCGCCCCCGCCTCCGACAACAAGCCTCACAAGAAGCCGCCGGGTAAGAAGCACAGCCGGACGCACAAAGCCAAGCAGCTCCTGGAGCGCTCCAAAGCCAAGCGTGCCAAGGCGCAGGGTCAGCTCGGCGGCGTGGGGCCGAGCGGCCGCCGCCCGCAGCCGCCCGACCTGGAGTCGGAGCCCGAGCCGGAGGATGAGGAGGAGGAGGACGAGGAGGAGCCCGAGGACGATGAGGAGCCCGAGGAGTTGCTGCACTACTGCCTGGCCGGCAAGAAACCGGGCGCGGAGCTCAGGACCCCCGGGCGCCCGGCGCTGCTGCCCGCCGCCCACGCCCACGCCCGGCCGCCCGACGACTGCGACCAACAGCTGCTGCTCTTCGACCTGAGCCTGAACGTAGCGGCGGGCGGCGGGCTGTCCGGCCCGGGCGGCAACCTGTCCCTGGACAAGGACAGCGACTCTCTGGCGGGCGGCAGCAGCCCGGTGTCTCACTTCGAGTTCCCCGACTACGGGACCCCCGAGGTGCGCAAAATGATCTCAGGAGACTGGCTGGAAATCGAGTCCAATATTTCCTACTAGGTTGACGGACCGAGCCGGGCGTCGCCTCCTCCCCCCCCCCCCCCCTTCCGTCTACCCCCTCCCCTCTCTCCCTCCCGGCCGGCTCCAACGCATCGGATGCAATTCTCTTCCCCGGAGGATGAGCGATGTCTCTCTCCTCCCCAACCCCCTGCTGGAAGCTCGTCCTGCCAAGGGCTCTTCTTCGTTTGAGCCTTCCCCGGGGCGAAGCCGTTGTCCTCAGCCCGTGGGAAGGAGCTCCCCATCCCCCTGTGAATGTGAACGATGGGGAGGGGGGAGAGGAAGGAGGTAAAAACGCTCCTCGCCAGGTTGAACTCTTCCGGGGGGTGGGGGGTGAGTGGTACATCGAGGACATTGCCGAGGGGTCCGGGATTGATTATTCTTGCAGAGGAGGGGTGGTGGGGGGGGTGGGTAGGGGAAGTATAAGGTTTGAAGATTGCGACTGTAGTTTCGTGTGGTGTAGGAACAGAGAGGTAAATGACTCATTGTGGTCCTAGTTTTACGAGTTAGTGTCATGTTGGTGATTTTTAGCCTGTTAACCCGACCCACGTAGGTTCTTTGCGGGGAGCAGATCAAATCTAGATCAGATGTGGATTTTCAGAGGGGGTGGTGGTGGGGTTAAATGGGCTTTTCTGGTGTTGGCCTTGGCGATCGGTTGTTTTCGGACCAACTAATGTGGTATTATAAAGTGAATTTTTTATGTCTTGGACACGCTGGTTAGAATACGAGAACGCGCAGGAAGGTCCGATATCTTCCCGGAGATAACGTGAAGGCGAAGAGGTTTGTCTAAAAAAAAGGCTCGCGGATTTGCTGGGTTGGTTCAAAGACAATGTGGATACAGTTAAAGGTTGGAACTATTAGTGAAAAGTAGATGAATTTGAGAAAAAAATAGTTTATTGTGCCAATTTAGTACAGTACATCTATCATGACAGGGATGATTCTGAAGATTTAAAACGTCGTGGCGTGTCATACCTCAATAAATGCGTTCATTCTTGGAGAAGTTCAAGGTTGGCTGGGGATTGATCGGAAGGCACGCGACGCAGGTTTCGATATTTGTGTAGAAGCGATCACGACTAGGATGATGTTGTGCTGTAGTCTGGTAGCTCGCCTCCGGCTTTGGATCATGTATAAAAATTTAACTGTGAATTTGAAATCTCTGGTCTCAGCTGCTAACCGCTTCTGGGGTTCCCAACCTTTTTTTAAATGCCATGGACCCCGGGTTGGGATCCCCTGACTTCCCGACTGTGGGGTGTAGGGTTATCCTGCTGTCGGGAAGTTGCTGCCCAGCACCCATATTGTCCCTTTAGGACCTCGGTGTTGGTGGCCAACCGCACGTACTGGGTGCGAAGAAAAAGGTTTACACAAGTCGCAATCAACGCGAGTCAACGCGAATGCGGTTGAAACCCTGTCACCCCGGCACTGTTCCGCTATGCACTGAATCATTCCTTAACCTGAGGTGCATTGTATGTTTGGGGTCTGTAATTAAACGCACATCGTCATCTGTCTGAAAGGGAGGGGCAGTTTTCGTTGCCTGTGTGTCCAGGTTGTGGAACAGCGGACGGGTGATAGCAGAGATTTACCGGAGTTTCCTTTTCGGTAGCCTGTATAAACGGCTTTTTTAAAAACATATTTCTGTTGTCAGAACTGAATAACGCACACTTTTTTTTAAACTCTGGCCACAGATTCAAGGTACTGTACATAAATCTGGATTTTTAAAAAAAGAACAAAATCTAATTTTTTTTAATGTTGTAGAAGATTAAATATTTAACCAATACCTCTGAGTTTGAAATTGCTTCAAAGCTGTCGAGGGGCTGTCCGAAAAGGGAACCGCGTTGCTCAGCGGTGCCAATATCCAATCTGTTTTTGTATCCATTTTCCTCGACCATTTCATTTAGAGAGCATGCGCAGTATGCGTTGTATCGTGGTCCTGCCTTTCTTCCCAAGGAATTAGTGAATGCGACTGGGAAGCTGACGGTCACGATACAGTAACTCAGACCTTTTGACTTGGCGTGGTACAATGTCGGCATTTATACCAGTTGAAGGCGTCACTCCCCCACGGAGCGAAGCGACAATGGATGATTGGAACCACAGGAGATTCTGCAGATGCTGGAAATCCAGAGCAACACGCACAGAGAACGCTGGAGGGACTCGGCAGGTTAGGAAATTACTAAAGCACTGCCGATGAGACCTTAAGATATAGGAGTAGAATTGGGCCATTTAACTCATCTGCTCCGTCATTTCATCGTCTCTGAGCCATTTCCTCCCCAGCCCCAATCTCTTACCTTCTCCCGGTAATCCTGACTAATCAGGAATCTGTCAACGTCTGCCATAAATATACCGAATGATTTGGCTACCACAGACGCCTGTAGCAACGAATTCCTCAGATTCACCACTCTCTGGCTAAAGGAACTCCTCATAATCTGGACATCCTTCTATTCTGAGGCCGTGCTCTCTGGCCCTAGTCTGTCCCGCCATAGGAAGCACACTCACCATACCCACTCTATCTAGGCCTTTCAATATTTGGTAGGTTTCAATGAGTTCATCCCTCTTCCCCCCTCCTCCATTCTTCTGAATTCCAGTGAGTACAGGCCCAGAGCCATCAAACGCTCCTCCTAGGATAAGCCTTTCAATTCTGGAATGGAGAACTGCTGCCCAAAACACTGACTATTTCTTACCCTCCACGGATGCTGCCTGACCTGCCGAGTTCCTCCAGGCAGCATCTATGGAAAAGAGTAAACAGTCAATGTTTCAGTCCTGATGAAGGGTCTGGGCCTGAAACGTTGACTGTTTATTCATTTTCATGGGCACTGCCTGACCTGCCGAGTTCCTCCAGCATTTTGTGTGTGCTGCTCTGATTTCCAACATCTGCAGATCTTTCTCTTGTTTGCCAAGTTCCTCCAGCATTTTTTCGGTGTGTTGCAAAAGGGATGACAACTTTCTATTTGCAAACCTGTGGTCCAAAATACAAACAAAAAAAAATCTAACTTGAAACATCATTCCATCAGTTTGTCAATGGGAGGATCATCCTCACCAGATACTGCACAAGACTGCAGTGTTTGGGTGGTTCACTTGGTATTTTGAATTCAAGGCAATATGACAAAACTTTCAAAGCAATATCAGTGTGTTCTTGTAATGATGTTGCAATAATTGCTGATTTTTTTGCCTTAATGAAATTAAATATTTTCCATAGATTGCAAAAGATGATTGCTTTGATGCAGTGTGGGAAATGCCCCCTCTCCCCAGGTATGAAGGTCACATTGTACCAGGCCTTGCAAGTCAAGGTTGCAGTGGAATTACATTTGGTTTTGATGGTTTCAAAATCTATCCAAAGACCAGCACATCATTCCTCAGAAATAACTGGCCTAAAATGGGTTCATTCCCATTAATTTCAGGAACAAAGCCTTTATAGTGCGATTTTTATGACGTGATTTTTTTTTTAAATCCAAAATTACCAGCATTTTTTAGTCAACTGGTTGGTTCTGTGAGGATTTTAATTTATTTTTTGCAACGTATGCTAATTTTAACTGCATGCATGTGTATAGAATGTATAGAGATATGGTCACACATTTGTATGTGGGCCAGTGTATGTGGTTATATTTATAAACAATAGCTTGACTGTTTAGATATATTTTAAAAACAGAATTGTGGTAGATTAAAAAAAAGTACCTTTTTTAACTAGTCTACATGTGCTTCACGGCCAAAATTATTAAAATGTTCAGGGAAATTAGATAGCCCAGAGGATTAAGAGGTCAATCTTTATGCCCCTATTATAGAAGGCTGTAATTGGCAAAAAGGAGATGCCTGAGTTGATTGTACTATTCTGAGAAAGCCTTTATATAATACACTACCTGTTTCTGGATTTTTACATCCCATGCCTTTATTCAGAAACTTTCTGTTTCCATCTCCACTTGCCCCTCCCCAGATCTGCAGAATTTCTTTCAAAGTCCTAAACTTCTTGAGTTGCAAAAATAGTGAGTGCAGGGAAAGACTTCCGTGATTTGAGTTGCTGCAAGTGGGAGATCAGAGTTGGGGGTTAAAGGTCAAAAAAATTTGAAGCAAGCCTTTCAGTTAGAAATGATCTGAAGGTGGTAGAAGTGTGGAACTCTTTGGAAATGTCAGTTCTTCATGGGTTAGTTTGGTTCTGATTTTTGTAAGTCTGGTCTCAGATCAGGGTGGCATGGTGGCGTAGTGGTTAGCACAACGCTTTACAGCACGGGCGACCAAGGTTCGATTCCTGCCGCTGCTTGTAAGGAGTTTGTACATTCTCCCACAGTCCAAAGATGTACTGGTTGGTAGGTTAATTGGTCATTGTAAATTGTCCCATGCTCAGGCTAGGATTAAATTGGAGGATTACTGGGTGGTGTGGTCCAAAGGGTTGGAAGGGCCTATTCTGCGCTATATCTCAATAAAATAAAGTCAGTTATGATCTCTGCACAATATGAAATCGGTTTGAGACACTGTGGCTTCCTCCAAGTTTCAGGCAGGTTTGAAAATTCCTCTGTGAATGTCAATTTCCAGTGGAGTGTGAATCCTGTGGAAATTACACAAGAATTGCATCTGGATTCTGAACCCTTGGTCCCATGATAACTTTTAGTCTTCTACCAAGCGCACAAAATTATGCCTTTGCCCACAATGAACTCTCGTTCTTGTATATATTGTTGCAGGGTTATTTAAAATAAGTGCAAAATTTCAATAACTTAACATTTATTATTTCCTATTAACCAGCCAATCTTATGTAAGAAACATGCAAGTTATTGAGCAAGTTTCTTTAACATCTAAGAAAGTTAGTACCAGATGAATCCCTCAAAATGTCATATTTGACTATTGCAAGGACCCTTTATTGTTTGTTTAAAGAATAAAGATTTGGAATGCCCAATAAATTGTTATATTTTCATCCCAGATTTGAGATAAACACTGGACAACAAATTTTTTTTAAAGTGTTGCTTCCTCAGAATTTATCTTTCTATGACAGACCACTTGAAGTTGAACACAAATATAATTTCAGACTACTTGTATCATGTAGGAATTTGTAGAAACAAGAAAATAACTTATTTAATTCTAGTGTGTTTAATTGCATAATGGTGCTGATGTTTTGCAATAGTTCAACCACGCTAAATTTGTTTTGTTGATGATTTTTGTTTGTACTCAGTTTCTGAGGCTTCTCACTTAAGTGTCCAACAATAATCAGCCAGCATTGATGGATTCCAGTTGCCCTGATACTGTTTCTCCATGACCGCAATGTCCTGGTGAAACCTTTCACCGTGCTCGTCACTGACAGCATCAGGGTTTGCAGGGAAGAAGTCTAAATGGGAATGCAGAAAGTGAACCTTTAGTGACATGTTGCACTTCATAGCTTTGTATGCTTGAAGCATGTTGTCAACCAGCTACGTGCAGCTTGATGCTCTGTAGTTGCCAATACATTTTTCAACAGCAACCTTGAATGCCTTCCATGTAATTTTCTCTGGTCCCACTAGAAGTTCTTTGAATTGCCTGTCATTGATAACCTATTTGATTTGTGGACCAACAAAAATGCCTCCATTAATTTTGTCATCAGTTACTTTGACTTGAATTATGAACTGAAATAACTAATATAAGTGATCTGAAAAAGATGATGCATGATATGGAAATTCGATGGTGATTTTCATGATTAGTGGCCCGAAATCCATAACATACACCCAGAAATATTCAGGAAGTAAAATCTTTGTTGTCCAGTGTTATTTGAACATTTGGCGATTAGTGGATTGGTTCCTTGTTAAATGAACACTTGATTCTAGCTGATGCTGAATTGGTAAAATGTGTGTAGCAGTTGGCTGGGCCAATATGACCTTGTTTACATTATTACCAGTAGTTAATATTACCTCGTCTTTAAAAGAGCTCAGATGGCATAAATGTAACTTCGAAGTACCAGTCAGGACCCGGATTTGCCTCATACAATCTCCCGTTGAACTGTCCTTCCCTAACCCTAACAAGAACCTAGTATCCCACTGAATCTTAATAGGCAGAACTCATGTGTAGACCTGTTGAAATAGATGCTATTGCAACAGAAAATAAACTGTACAAAAATGGCAAAGTATAAAATGCCATGAAAAATATTTGATTAGGAATACTGTCATGATTATAGTATATCTTTGGAAATGAATAGAAATTTGTTTCAGTCATGGTTTAGTACGATTAAGCTGTGTGGGTTGTATTGCAGAGGTATTTCCATTTCTTACTCTTAGAAGCGTTTAAATAGTAATATAGGGCGAACTGAGAGTGCATGATGTTTCTGATAGCGGACATTTTGCCTGTGATTTTCCCCCATGGACCTTTGAAGGTTACGGTGAAGCAAGCTTGGTTTTTCCTTCCGCCTCTGGTGGTAACTGGAGACAAATATTCTGTTGCTAGCTCTTCCTGTACAATTGGCCAAAACGGTGAAGAAAGTGTATTTGACAGCATGTTCTTGCCCGTTAAAGGAACAGAATGATTCTTTGTGTGTGTGTGCGCGCGCAGACATTTCCCACCGAATTAAAACCTTGTACTTGTATTTAGTGACAGAAGGCAGTGATTCTATCCTCTGGTCATGGCCAGGAAGCCTGTTTAACCCAAATGCTTAAAAATAAGAAATATACATGAGTGTCAATAGACTTTTTTTTTGCAAGATGTCACCAAATCACTGTTCTATATACTTACTAAAACCCGAGTGCCAGTACATGCCTTTTTTTTCTAATCTGCCAACACAGGGTTTAGATACAACTGCCCGTTTTGACTGGTGTGAATTTATGCCAAATTTTATTCTGTGAGCAAGTGTGAGCTGAATTCATTGTTAGCGAGCCAGTCTGGAGACTGGAGCGCGTAGGCTGGAGGCAGGAGCCTTCAATTCACGAACAAATCCAAGAATGCTGTTTCGAATACTTGTCTCCGGGTATTTGACCTTTCTGTTGACAAACACTGGTGCGTCAAAGGTTGTTGCTGCTAATATTGCACTGAGTTTGGTAACAGTGTAACTTTAGTTAATTTAATCCGGAAAGTTATAAAATTATGCAATTTAATTAAGAGTGTCATAGTCACTAATTTAGATTACAGATGGCATCATAAATAACTTGTAAGTTAATCTTAACAATACTTGGTGTTTAATTTGTTCAGAAGGTGCGAATAATTCTAAAATGTGATTGACTTTAATGGGCATAATGTTAAAACCGGAATTAAGGAATGTCTCGGTCCTTATAGGGCGTGAATAAAAGAGCACAACGAGCTTACTAAAACCACTTCCTGAGCAGATGAGACTGCCGCAAACGCCAGATTCCCTTCCTTCACTTTCACTTCTGGCAAAGTGTCTTCATAGTTGCTGTCTCAAGCTGCAATGCTACCTCAAACCCGAAGTTCTCTGGAAAGGGAGTTAAATTTAAAATAGTTGGCCCGCAGGCCAGCTGCATATTTATCAGGAGTTGATGTTAAGAGTGACATGTTGATATTTTAATAAATGTGAAGATATCTATGCTAAGCCCATTCAGACTTATTTTACAGTTCGTTCTGCATTCAATCAGTTTTTTTTTCTGTTACGACCAGACATTAATCGTATTACGCAGCAAGGACCTTTTTCCTCGTTGCCTCTTGTAGACAAGGAAGCAAATAACCAGGGCCATAAAGGGATGCTGATGGCGTTAATCATGCACCTACTTAGTGAGTGAAAATTCGAGTTCTGGGTGAAAAGTCTGTCCTTATTAAAGCTAACCAGTTTACCTGTAGAAATCTTGGCAGTTGGATTTGCAGAGGGCTTGATTTGGATTTGTAGACAATAGCTGGGTAAACAAATACAATTTTACTGGAAGCTCTTTCTACTCGCAGATATTCAGACTGCTCAGTATGAAGTAGTTTCTGGCAATGTTATCAGCGTATTGTATCTCTGGCCATCTTTGTAAAGGATATGACCCAGTGGCTCTGGCCATCTTTGTAAAGGAGCCGCGAACCCAAGTGAAGGGCAACTTTGACACGGGGCTGCGGAAGACGGGCGGTGGCTTTGGCCAGGTGACCGGGGCAAACTGGTTAACTCAGCTGCTACGTGGATTTGTAGAGCAGCATAAATCCCATAATGTAGTTCGACCAGTAAAACACCCAGCCTTTCTGTGACAGGCAGTTGTAATTAATGTGCCTTACTGGCAAAAACAGGAGGCTTTGAGTTCATTACCGCGTATCGCCGATGACAAGATTTATGCACGTTTACAGGACTTGCGATGGTCCTTGAATAAATCACATTGTGGGGTATAAAAACCAAAATCAGGGCACAATCCAACTTGAGACGTTCAGAATACTCGGAGCTATTCGTTGCCTCATTAGTGATACCACCCCGTAAGACTACAGCCTCCTAATTTTGTCAATAAGCTTTGTTCTTGTGCATTTATGGGTCGTTACTGTTTACTCAAACCCTGCAATAGAATGTTAAGCAGTAAGCCTCTCAGCTCAGAAGTTAAACACAGCAGACCTCAAACTGTTTTCTAGACACTCTCTATTTTCATTAATAATTTTCTACAGTAATGTGTAGCAGTACACGATGAAACGATTGGAACGTTGCTCTGTTCCGCTGTCTTATACTGAGAATGTAACATTCCTAATCTACATGTCAAAAATAAGGATGCAATCATTCTAAGAATCTGTATTTAATACATTGTGGTGTATAAACTGGTTATTAGTCATTTTTGAACTTGCCACTGGATTTCCTTGTTTAGTGAAGGAGAAATGCTCGATGCCCGTAATGGATGGCAACTTCACAGGATAGCTGCCCAGTAAACCATCGAAAGTATCCCGGATAATCGGCCCATCCAAACTGTACAAGCTTGTGTGCGGTGGCCACCGTGGTGATACATGTGGCTATTAAGTACTTGTCGCTGACTGGGCATGTGATACTTTCAAAGGGGTTTTTATCGTTCGTTTCTTTTTTTTGTATTAATTTCAATGTTGCGATGATGTCAGTATTTTGGATTTCATGGTATCATGATATATTGGGATGTGTAAACCCATGATATTAGAAAACTTTTGATTTTATAATACAACCTTGATTTTAAACAAAAACTTGTGGGGAGTGGAGTAAATCCCTTAAAATAGAGACTAAATTCCGAATGAATATTGATCTGTTCCGCAATACACCCGAGACTTGGCTTACTGTCAAGACTGCTTGCCTGTGTTTGCCCTCAGTTGTTGGGCCGCGATAACAATTGTAGATGTAAATTTTTGCAGCAAAGTATCCCTGTCAGTGTTTGATCTTTTCTGAAGTGTGGCCTACAGTAGGCGCCGGAGGGACTGGTACATAGACCTGGTACCTCCCCTTTGGTTTAGGCCGCCCAGTGTGCGAAATGCACCTCAGCTAAATTATTCCAAATATTTCGTGAGCATAAGATCAAACTTTCGTCAAAATGTTCTCTCCCCTGCAAATAAGTGAAGAATGATGGATTCTTCACTTCTGACCCGGCTAGAGCCAACATCCCAGTTGAGAGATGGACTTGCCCAGGGACTGCCCATGGCGAATGGGTTTAACACTATCGAATATCACCCAGACGGATGGCGTTATTGACATGAGAGATTACAAGAGCCCTCCCCATACACAGGAGACATTTTACATCCAAATTATAATCTCTTCGAGAATTAAATGAGGAAAATGATTTAAAATCGGAGGTTTCTGAGCAGCGTAGTAATTCAGTATTATCCTTCGACTCTGGGGTTTGGAAAAACCTTTAGATCAGGAGTTCCTAGCCCTTTTATGCCATAGACCAATACCATTAAGCAAGGGGTGGACCCCCGGTTGGGAACCCCTATTTTAGAAGACGCTGAAGTCTCTACTTGTAGCTTTGCCTGACGGCAGAGAATTCGTCCTGAACGTCAGTGATCTCAGGATATTCCCTGGAATTCTTAGTGGTTCCCCAAACACAAATATCACCAGAAAGACTGAGGTGACCATTTTCCCGAATCGACGCTTCATTGAACCATATCGAGGGCACAAGAGTCAAACTGCATTGCTGCAGATTCGTAATTTCAACGACTGGAGTGGATTTTGCAGGAATCCTGTATTACAAGTTTCTGGTATTGATATTAGAAATCCTGTTCCAGATTCATTACTTCAATTTAATGGCACTGGCTCTTGTTTCTGTTCAAAGTAGATTTATTATCAAAGTATACAACCTTGAGAGTTGTCTCTTTACAGGCAGCCACGAAACAAAGAAGCCAAAAATAAACCATTAAAAAAAGATTGTCAAACACCCAATGTGCAGAGAGGGGGGAAAAAAACTCTAATTACTTTCTTGTGGGATCAGTCAAGATTCAATACAGAATCTTGATGTTACGTGTTGGTTTATTTAAATATTTAACAAGTCACTTGAATTCCCCATAAGCTGTTTAGAGAAGATAGGAGTGTCCTTTCTTTCCCTTGTCCTGCCATCCTTGAGTTAGCAGGGGTTTATGGATAAAATATTGCCTGTGAGTGAGTCTCCTGCTCAATGGATAAACTTGCCAAGACAAGTTCCTACCTTCTAGTAGGACATGGCTGCAAGAGAGATATCTAATCGCCTTCCTTCCAGATTATGAAGACTAACAATTTGAGAACTCCTTTATTCTGTCTTCCTCCTCTTCAGTTTTCTAGTATTTATTTTTATTCAGAAATCATCAGAATAAAAACTGAAGCCATTTATAGTTCTGACACTTTGTCCAGATGCAGGCCAATCATCTTGCCCAATGAGTGGTTCAGACCAAGACAGACGACATTGAGAAGCAAGACTTGGCTGGTCAAAAGTTAGTCTTAGTTAAAGACTGCCATTTTTTGACGTAAACCTATCAATATTTAGGAGCCTAGTTAGCAAATCCTGTTTGTTTAAGTCATAACCTATTAACACTAAAATAATTGTAGTTGTGGGCCAATGAATGAGAAATTCATTGTGTTCACCTTAGAATAAAAGCAGCCAGTCATGGCCACATTTCCAGCAGTCTAACAGATTGCTCCAATGTGCACACTGATATGATTTGTCAGGCCACAGAATACTCTGATTCCACTCTGTTAGTTTACACCCTCTCTCCATCGCAATAGTATTATGAGCGACAGGAAGAGCATTAAGGTACTTGCGTATTCTCCAGGAAAAAGACATTGTTACAAACATGTCTGACCACCAGAACTTTCAAAGACTTGGGGAAAATTACGAATATTTACTTTAGAAGGATTAATTTGTCACAATGACAAAAAGTAGCAGTATTCACAAATTTTTCCATAAATACATTAAATAAAGGCACTTATTAACAGGATGATGTAAGCCATGTTTTAATCTTTGATTTAATGGTGGTTACATCCCAATACATCACGAAAAATAACTGGAATAGTGTTCTGCAACGATACATCATCTTCAACTTCGATTACATTTTAAGGTCCTTTTTGATGTGGTTTTGAATTTGGGGGAGATGGAAGTTAATTCAAAACAGCACAAGGATCTGCCTGATGTTGAAATGTTTGTATAAAAGATTTTTTATGTGTACAGTGTAGACGTCATTGTATGTTTTTGAGAAGTGTTGGTGTACTGAGTTATATTGATGTGCTCATAATTTATTTTGTGCCATAATAGATTTTTAAAAAAATATTTGTAGCAGATATACAATTGAACTGTTATTGAATTTCAAGCCTTTTGTTTGAATTTGAATATCTTTAATAAAATACTTAAAAAAATTAAATGCTTTGAAAAGTAAATCTGTTTGTATGTGTTATCTATTTTTTTTAAAAAAAACTAACTGTTCAGCCTGAGAACAAAGGAAAAGCTTTGCTCATGAGAATTCTTTATTCTAAACAGGAGATGGTTGAAAGGTAATTGATTGCCTTCACTCCAAGTTCTGAAAGCCATATGGAAAATTGCTTGTATTTTAAACTAACTTTTTATACAAAATATAACAAGAAAAATGGATGTAAAGAGTTGTGCCATTATGGTGGGGAGGCGGATGGTTCTCTCAGAGAGGATTGATGGGTAGACCCAGGTTCAATTCCTGCCATTGAGTGTAAGGACTTTGTATGTTCTGCCCGTGACCATGTGGGTTTCCTCCCACAGTCCAAAGACGTACCAGTTGGTAGGTTAGTTGGTCTTTGTAAATTGTCCCGTGATTAGGCTAGGATTAAATTGGATTGCTGGGTGGCATGGCTCGAAGGGACAGAAAGGCCTGTTCCAAGTTGTATGTCAATTAAAATTTTTAAAAACACACATAGGTTAGTAGGTGAATTGGTCACATGGGTGTAATTGGGGAGAGCGGACTCATTGGCTCGGAAGGCCCTGTTACCGTGCTGAACCAGAATCAGGTTTAATATCACTGGCATGATATTAAACCTGTTGTGAAATTTGTTCATTTTGCAGTAGCAGTACAATGCAATACATGATAAACAGAAAAAAACTGAAGTACATTAAGTGTATGTGTGTATATATATATATATATAGTTAAATAGTGCAAAAATATGAAGCAGAAAAGTAGTGAGGTAGTGTTCATGAATTCAATGTCCATTTAGAAATCAGATGGCAGAGGGGAAGAAGCTGTTCCTGAATCGTCGAGTGTGTGTCTTCAGGCTTCTGTACCTTCTCCCTGATGGTAGTAATGAGAAGAGGGCATGTCCTGGATGATGGGGTATCTCTTAACAAAATAAAATTAATAATACTAACCATGTCCATGTCATCTTCTGGAGGATTTCACAAAAGGCATGCGGTATTAATCCAGGTAAGACTGAAGCCTTTCTTCTCTCTGGGGCTAGCTCTGCAATTCAACATTTGATCTCTCTTCATTGTCAGTTCTCATCCAACATGATCTTTAATTAAATCAATGTTGATTCTATGGGTGAAATGTAATTGAAATAACACTTTATGGAGCAAACATAATCACCATTCATATCACACTCCTTTTTATTACAGGCCAGGGAATGAGGTAAATACTTAATATGGATGAAATAAAAAAAAGGGAAATTGCAATCATTAAAACGTGTAAATGTTGCTGTTTCTCCCATATCTGTGCACTCAGTTGCTGCTGCTCTATGAATGAGCAGGAAACCCTTATTGCTTTTCATCCCTGTAATTCCTCCTCTAGCCCATGATTCCATAACAGAATCCCCTGTGCTGTATCCTATCATCCTAGTTTGGATAGTTGCCCATTTCAGATAGCCAAGGTGTAGATGGACTCGAGTCCTCATGGAGGATTCTTTAAGGTTGGAAACCTGGTGTCCACAGCCCCCTCGGTTAATGACAGGGGTCCGTTACATCAATAAAGGTTGGGAACCCCTGCACTCAAGGTCAACTTGCAAGTTGAGTCAGTGGTGAGGAAGACAAATGCAATTGTTAGCATTCATTTTGAGAGGATTAGAATATAAAAGTTGAGGCTTTAAAGGGCATTGATGAGTCCACACTTGTATCATCTTAGAAAAGATGTGCTGGCAGTGGAAAGGGTCCAGAGGAGGTTGCAAAAATGTCCCAGGTATGAAAGAGTTCATGTATGAGGAGCATTCGATGTCTTTGGACCTGTACTCACTGGAGCTTAGAAGAATGAGGAGGAACCCCAGTGAAAGCTATTGAATATTGAAAGACCTAGATCCAGTGGATGTGGAGAGAATATTTCTTACAGTGGGGGAGTTTGGGACTAGAGGGCACTGCCTCAGAATAGAGGGACATCCATTTAGTAAGGAGATGAGGAATTCAAGGTTTAAGAGAAGTTTGGATGGTGAATCTGTGGAATTTGTTACCACAGGTCACTGGGTATATTAAAGCAGAGGTTGATAGCTTCTTAATTAGTCAGGGCATGAAAGGATACGGGGGGAAAAGGCAGGTGATTGGCGTTGAAAGGGATAATAAATCAGCCATGATGGGATGGTGGGACAGACTCAGTGGGCCAAATAGCCTGCTTCTGCTCCTATGTCACATGGCCATGTGACTAAAGCTGCTAGAGTTCTGCATATTTTTCATTGCTTTTATTGCAATCTGCTCTTAGTTTGATCATGATTGTCATTATGTGCCTTGTCACATAACATAGGCGACCATTGCTCTTGGCAAATTTTTCTACAGAAGTGTTTTGTCATTGCCACCTTCTGGGCAGTGTCTTTACAAGATGGGTGACCCCAGCCATTATCAATACTCTTCAGTGATTGCCTGCCTGGCATCAGTGGTCACATAACCAGGACTTGTGATGTGCACCGGCTGCTCATACAACCATCCACCACCTGCCCCCATGGCTTCACATGACCCTGATTGGGAGCTAAGCAGGTGCTACACCTTGTCCAAGGGTGACCTGCAGGCTAGCGGAGGGAAGGAGCATCTTACTCCTTGTTTGGTGGAGACATATCTCCACCCCTCCACTCCTTAGTCCAGAGTCTGTACCACTACTGGAGAAAGTGGTTAACCTTAATTTTACTGTATCTTGACAGCTTTCCAGAGGTAATGTTTATACACTTGTAAATGTTGGCTATTTACGTGAATGGCGCCAGTCATTTAATTCCTGTATAATTCACCATTAAGCCAGTAGGTCAGGGGAGCAAACAATTCTGGGGGCACTCAGCTGGTCAGGCTGAATCTAGACAGGTAAATGAACAATTAGAGTTTCTGGTCAAGACCATTCATTTGGGCACTTTCCCTTCACAGATGCCCAAGTGAAATCAGACCTGTTTTATGACAAGCAATACTCCTGTAGGTTTGTACCAACGGACGCAACGATTAACAGCTAGTGGGTTGTACTTCTTTTAACTTTATTGTCTTTTCTTTTAACCTCATCTAATTATTGCTTCTCTGCAGGAATTGGCTCATGTTGGACTGGCATCACTGTCCACCATCTCAGCAGGTGCACCCAGGCGGTGATATTGGAAATATCAGGAGACACTCTAATTTGGCTCGGCGTGGTCTAGTTGGGCTGCACCTTTCCATAATTCTATGGCTCTATTTTGTGACATAAAATTGGGAAGTTCTTTAATCCTAGTGGGCAACTCTGGCCAATTTATACCAATGTAGAAAGTGTGAAGGGGTTCACTTTGGAAAGTCGAACTTGATGGCAGAATATGAAGATATACAAACTGATGAAGGGTACAGACAGGGTAAATGCAAGCGAGTTTTTCCATTGAGGTTGGGTGGGACTGCACCTGGAGGTCATGGGTTAAGGGTGAAAGATTTAAGGAGAACATGAGGGGAAACTTCTTCACTCAGAGGTTGTGAGTGTGTGGAATGAGCTGCTAGCTCAAGTGGTGCATGTAAAGCTCAGTTTTAAGGTTTAAGAGAAGTTTGGATGGTAAGATTGTGAAGGGCAATGGTCCCAGTGCAGGACAATAGGAGTAGGTAGTTTATATGACTCAGTACAGACTTGATGGGCCGAAGGGCCTTACTTTTCAATGGCTCTATGTCTCCAATACAGGGTTAATGGCTGGATTTGAACGTTGTGGAGGAATAGAGGGATCTTGAGGTCGACGTCCATAGCTCTTCTGAAGCTGCCATGCAAGTAGATAGTGTGGTTGAGAAGACGTATGGTCTGTACCTTCATTAGTCAGGGTAATGTTGCAGTTCTATAAATGGTTAGACCACAGTTAGAACATTGTGTTCAGTTCTGGTCACCTCATTATAGGAAGATTCTGGAAGCTTTAAGAGGGTGCAGAGGAGTTTTACCAGATTGCCGTCTGGATTAGAGAGCATGTCTTACGAGGGAAGGTTCAGTGAGCTAGGGCTTTTTGTTTCTCTTTGGAGTGAAGGAGGATGAGAGGTGATCTAATAAAGGTGTTCAAGATGATAAGGATCAGCCATGATGAAATAGCAGAGCAGACTTGATGGGCTGAATGGTGTATAGTCTTATGGTCTGATTTACCTATCATCCATGTGCCTATCTCAAATGGCCACAATGTATCTGCCTCTATTCCAGGAACACCAGATCTCCATGGAGTTGCCAGCTTGACATACAAAACCAATGCACGGCCATTGGCCTGAGATACTAACTTTGGTTTCTTGCCCGACTGACCTTACTGAGCACTTCCAGCCATTGCTGCATTCATTTCAACATACAGAATCGTGCTTCTGTTCAAAACCCAGCCAAATGAACTGAACATTTTAAACACATGATTCATTCAGAAAATGCACGCATATAAGGTCCGACAGTATTTTTATGGGATTTCTTTACCACCAAATCAGGAATTGCCAGGAGCAAGAATCTAATTAAGGCATCCCTAATTAAACTGAAGAATATTTTCCCCCCAGTTTAAATATTTCCTTATTTGGAAAAACACTATTCCTGACCGATGATGTAAGCGGGCAGGGTTGGGAACCTGAGCAGAGTTATTGATATTTTTTAACTTACCACAGGCATCATGAGATCCAAGACAGATTTAATAACTTGAAGGTTAAATACTTTTTATAAAGAATGGATACTCCATTTAAGTTGGAGATCACTGGAACACAGAACAGTACAGCATTGTTCAAACCCTTCATCTCACAGAGTGACACACAATATCACAGGAATACGCAAAAGTCTCTGGCCATGTATATAGCTAGTGTGCCTCAGACTTCTGTCAATGTGGAGCGGACAGCAAGTCTGTAAATCTGGCGGGAGCAAAGGACGTTGGGAATGACGAGGGCAGAGGGCCGCGGGAGGGGAGTAGGACAGGGGGCAGAGGATGAAAGCTGGGGTCAGAGGGGAGTCGCGGGTGCAGAAACACCCAGCCCTGAGACACCAGGCAAGGCTATTTGATTCTAAACAATTGTTTTATTGATCATTACAGAATGTCTCTCTGGTACTCCCCACTCCCTCCCCTTTCCCTTCCCCTTTTTCCATCCATAATTCCGCCTCTCCCTGACCCTTTCCCACTCTCAGCCCACAATAGAGACCCATATCAGAATCAGGTTTATCATCATTCACATCTGTCCTTTTGCACAGACTTTTTGCACAATACTGGACCTCTCATAGTTCTACGTGCATCCATCAAGACTTCTCTCAGCCTTCTCCACTCAAAGGATGACAAACCCAGACTACGAATTCCACAGATTCACCATCCTCCTCATCTCTGTTCTAAATGGAGGTCCCTCTATTCTGAGGGCTGTGCGCTCTGGTCTTAGACTGCCCCACTGGAAAAAAAAATCCTCTCCGCGTCCACTCTACCTGGGCTTTTCAAAATTCGATAGGTTTCAATGAGATGGTTCCTCATTCTTCTGTGCTGTAGTGAGTGCAGGCCCAGAGCCATCAAACAGTAACCCTTTCATTCCCAGAACCATCCTTGTGAGCCTCCTCTGGGCCCTCCCCAACGCTAACACATCCTTTCTTAGCTAAGGCGCCCAAAACTGCTCACAGTTCTCCAAGAATGGCCTGAGCAATGCCCTACACAGCCTCAGCATTACATTATATTTTAGTCCTCTCAAAATTCAAGACTGAAGATTCAGGATTGTTTAATGTCAATTCCAGTACACAAGTGTAAAGGAGAACAAAATAATTGTTACTCCAGACTGGATGGGGCTGTTATGAGCCCTGTGGCCTGCCGTAGAGTGCTGAACCTCTGGGGTTTCTGAGCACCTATATTTACTAATCATTATCTTAACTGGAGTTGTTAAGCCCTTGTGTTTTCAGATTAATCTTGTCAAGTTAATTGTCACTGGCACACGTTTCCCACATCCATGATTATTTAAACAGAGCCTGAGTGGGATCTTAGTGTCGGAGAGGATGAATTACCTCGTGGTGTCACTCAGTTGCCCCTCCGAGGCTCAGATTCCGTTTACTCTCTTGTTTCCGTCTCTTCCTGGGGATCCCACCGTTCCTCTGCACCTGGGTCCAGTCCTTCGTGAGCATACCGTGACAGCCGCGCAAAAAAAACACAATCATATTAAAAAGAATAAATATAAATAAGATAGCTTATATACATGGATTAATTGTATGTCCATAAAGTGACGCTAGGTACAGGAGTGTCTGTACATCAGGTGACTGACAGGAAATGACAGGAAGTACTGGTGGTTGGCAGTTTAATGGGTGGAGGTGTTGATCAACTTTTCTGCTTGGGGAAAGTAAATGTTTTTGAGTTTGGTGATCCTGGTGTGGATGCTACGTAGCCTCCTCCCTGATGGGAGTGGGACGAGCAGAGTGGGAAGGATCCTCATGATGTTACTGGCCTTATTCTGGCACCACTCTGTATATATACCTTTCTCTGTACGCAGGCGTACGGGTGAGGGTTGGGAGCTTGCCTGTTCCCTGATGGGAGTGGGACAAACATCGTATTTGCCTTCCTTGCCCCAGACCCAACCTGCAAGTTAACCTTAGAGATGGAAATTGAGCCAGCAGACGGTTATTCCATGCAGGTCTTTGCCTTTGAATTTTACTTCTAAATGATCTGATTTGTTCACCATAATTATTTATCTTTGTGGGAAGCAACTCTATGTGCCACCACTGTAAGACTAGGAGTAGGCTGCTAATTTTGGAGGAATATTTAACTTTACAGATGCTTGCAATCACTATAATGTTTGTTTCAACATTTCACTAGACATCTGCTTTAAGGGATTGGTTCATACTGCCATTACTCAACCGGATACGGAACGTTTAGAAGTTATCTGGCACTCCTGCAGCCAAAGTGCTGACCTTCAGGTAGATGAGGGCATACGTTTTCGTAGACTTTTTCCAACACTTCAGTGCTTCCCTGTCAATAATACACTTCTGAAGTTTGGCTACTGTTGCAAACCGACGGAATGGTAGTATCACAGTTCACATCTCATTTTATGGCACCAGCCACTGGGGTTCAAGTTGAAGTCTCTTGTCATCTGTCTGTACAACCAGATGATCAATATTCCTCCGGACCACCGTGCACCCACAAGGCATATATCACACACAGCACATAAAATACAACATTACCATAAATAAGCTAATAGAATATCATTCAAAGTTCGTGTAGTGCGCAGTACAGGTGAACGGTACAATAAACAGCTCACTGTCCTAGTGACAAGGCCTCGGTGGGGCAGGGTGTTCATTGGTCTCAGAGCCTGAGGGAAGAAGCTGTTACCCAGTCTGACACTCCTAGTCCTGATGCTCCTGTACCTCCTTCCTGATGGCAGTGGGTCAAAGAGATTGAGGGATGAGTGATGAGGTAGATACATTGAGGGGATGGTCTTAAATGCAGGAAATTTGGGATGAGCTGGGTGAGTACTGTGTTCAGTACGGATTAGATGGGCTGAAGGATCTGTATTGCTCTTTGACTCAGACTCAATATTTGGGAGCGAGCGTATACATTTGGAGTATTGTCCACAGTTCTGGTCACCACACTACAGGAGAGAGGAGTTTTGGAGAGGCTGCGGAAGAGAGTCACCAGGATGTCATCTGGAATGGAAAGTATTATTTATAGGGAGATGTTATAGGCAGTACAGTAGCGTAGCGGCTAGCGAAACGCTTTACAGAGCCAGTGCGCCCGGTTCAGTTCCTGCTGCCATCTGTACGGAGTTTGTACATTCTCCATTTGACCACGTGGGTTTCCTCTGGGTGCTCCAGTTTCCTCCCACAGTCCAAGGATGTACAAGTCAGGGTTAGCGAGTTGTGGGCACACCGAGTTAGCGCCCAAAGCGTGGCAACACTTGCGGGCTGCCCCCAGTACATCCTCGCACTGTGCTGGTCGTTGATGCAAATGATGCATTTCACTGGAAGAAAGTGTGACGAATAAAGCTAATCTTTATCTTTCAGGATTTTCTCAGGAGTGTCAGAGGGCTGAGGGGAGACTGACTGAAGTGTGTAAAATGATGAGGGCTACAGACTGGGTTGATAATCAGAGTATTTTTCCTCAGGTGGGACTGAGAAATAGTGGAGAATGCAGCTTCAAAGTGAAAGGGGGAAAGTTTGAAGGAGATTTATGAGGCACATTTTCCCCCATGGAGGGTGTAGGTGTCTGCCCGGGGCAGTGGTAGAAGCATTTAGACAGACACAGAAACAGGCAGCCAAGAGAGGGAAACTCCCCAGCATAGGCAACACAAACAAAATGCAGGAAGAACTCAGCAGTTCAGGCAGTATCTGTGGAAAGGAAAAAGCAGTCGTCATTTCAGGACTCGGCCTGAAATGTCGACTGTTTATTGATTTCCACAGATGCTGCCTGACCTGCTGAGTTCCTCCAGTATTTTGTGTGTGTTGCTCTGGATTTCCAGCATCTGCAGAATCTCGTGTGTTCAGGTACAGGGAGATATGATAAATTTAATGTGGACACTGTGGTTAGCACAGACATGATGGACAGAAAGGCCTAGTCCTGTGCTGTACTGTTCTGTGTATCTGTGACATAAGTTTCCATGTGGGTTCCTCTGAACGCAGTACTTGCCTGCAGCCAAATCACTTTGGGACTGTGCCATTTTAATGGGCCAATTTCACAACTCATTGGGTTGCTGATACGTGTCCATAACAAATAGAGTCACAGAGCACTACAGCACAGGAACAGGCCCTTCAGCCCATCTAGTCCATGCCAAACTATTAATCTGTCTAATTCCATCGATCTGCACCGGGACCATTGCCCTCCATACCCCTCCTGTCCACCTACCCCTCCAAACTTCTCTTAAACCCACATCCACCATTTGTGCTGGCAGCTCATTCCATATTCTCACCACCCTCAGAGTGACGAACTTCCCCCTCACGTTCCCCTTAAACATTTCACCTTTCACCCTTAACCCATAACCTCTAGTTCTAGTCTCACCCAACCTCAGAGGAAAAAGCCTGCTTGCATTTATCCTATCTAATAATTTTGTACACCTCTATCAAATCTTCCCTCATTCTCCCACCCTCCGGGGAATAAAATCCTAACCTGTTCAACCTTTCCCGGTAATTCAGGTCCTCAGCTCCTGGCAACATCTTGTAAATGTCAAGCCGCTTGTTAAAGTCCACTAATTGATGTCATTTTCAATAGTGTCCAGAACTGGATGTCTTCTGGAGGATCTCTGACCGGCTGGAGCAGAGAGAGCAGAAAGTGTAGAGGGAGAGAGAGAGAGACAACTGCACACTTCACCTGTCTCTTTCCTATCTGGAGGATCAAAGCAAGGAGGAGTGTGCCTGGGGGGGGGGTTCGTGGTTGCGTGGGTGCAGACACACCCAGCCCCGAGACACCAGACAAGATCAACTGATTCCAAACAATTGGTTTATTGATCATTACAGAACGTCTCTCTGGTGCTTCCCACTCCCTCTCCTCTCCCTTCCCCTTTTCCCAGCCATGATTCCCCTCTCCCTGTCCCCTTCCCACTCTCAGTCCACAATGGAGACGCATATCAGAATGAGGCTTATCGTCACTCACATCTGTCATGAAGTGTATTATTGTTTTTGTGGCAGCAGTACAGTGCAATACATAAAATTACTACAGTACCGTGCAAAAGTCTTAGGCTCCCTAGTTGTATATACTGTATATGCCTAAGATTTTTGCAGAGTACTGTAAGTTAAAGGTGAGAGGCGAAATATTTAAAAGGGACCTAAGGGGCAACTTCATCATTGTTGTGCGTGTATCGAATGAACTGCCAGAGTAAGTGTTTGAAACAGCTACATTAAGATATTGAGACATTTGAAGAGGTATATGGATAGGAAGAGTTTACAATTTATGGGCAAAGGAAGGCAAATGGGTCTAGCATGGAGGAGTTGGGCCGAATGTTTTATTCTCATGCCATGCTACTCAGTAAGTGACTTTGTCAAAGTGGCTCCCTTACTCCTAAGAAACTCCAGAACAAGTTCAAGTTTATTGTCATCTGGCTACAAACAAAACAATGTTCTTCCAAACCACCGCGCGCCCACACAATGTGTACCACACACTACACATAAACTAGAATATTACCATGAATAAGTTAATAAAATATAATTTATAGTGCATGTGGTACGCAGCATGGTTAGACAGTACAGTAAACACTAAACAGTACAGGTAAACAGTAAACAGTAGAGTTTAAAGTATTACGGTTTCAGTTTACAGGTGTCAATTCCTGCTGCTGTCTGTAAGGAGTTTATACGTTCTCCCCATGACTGTGAGGGTTTCCTCTGGGTGCTCTGGTTTCCTCCCACTTCCAAAGATGTATGGTTGGGGTTAATATGTTGTGGGCATGCTATGTTGGTGTCAGAAGTGTGCCCACACTTGTGGGCTGCCCCTAGCACATCCTTGGACTGGTTGGGTTGGAGTTGTTCTCCGATCTTGGCAGTCCATTTGCAAATGTTTTGTCACCGTACGAGGAGACATCGTCAGAGCACACAGGATTGCCAAGAATGGAGAACAAATCAACCCAACCATCAGCCACCTGAACTACACAGTTTCCGAGTTATTTCCAACATCGCTGACTTGTTTGGTTGTCAAATGCAAACGAGGCATTTCACTGTATGTTTCAAAGTACATGTGATAAATTAACCTGGATCTGAAGGGAAGTAGAACTATGCCGACAGTTGGGTACAGTACATTGTCTACACTGCATTCTGTGATTTACACTCCACACTTGAACTCTCTCCTGGGGCATTCCTCTGCAAATACCATCATCCTGTAGTGAGGTGCATCAATCAACACTTCCACACTTGAGAGTATTTTGCAACGGTGCCAAAACCAGGTCAGGATGAGTGATCTTCTGAGAAGTTGCATCATGAACTGGCCAATTCTTCATGAAGGAATGCTCTGGGATCGGTCAGATGACAGAGTGATGTGTACAAGTAACTGGAGTGTGAAATGGAATGGACCGTCTCTGTTCTAACGTCCTCTCTTCTGTGGCAACTCTTAGCTGATTCACAGAACAAAGCACAGAAATGGGCTATTCGGTCCACAATATCTATGCTGAATAAGACACAAAATTAAAGTAAGTTTCTGCTTATCTGAAAGCCTCTTAAACACCTCTAACAAATGGGCTTCCACCACCAGCCCTCACAGGCAGCATAATTTTAGGGAGGTTGGAGGAAAGGATAGGGGGGATGTCAGAGGTAAGTTCTTTACACAGAGGGTGGTGGGTGCGTGCAATGTGCTGCCAGGGGTGGTGGTAGAAGCAGATACATTAGGGATGTTTAAAAGGCTCTTAGACAGGAATATGGTTCATAGAAAAATGGAGGGCAACATGGGAGGGAAGAGTTAGATTGACCTCAGCACAGGTTATAAGGCTGGCAAAACATTGTGGGCTGTAGTTCCTGCACTGTGCTGTAACATTCTCCATTCTGTGTTCTTAAATTTCAGTCTTCCACACCCAGACTTCCAGTTCCTGTAACACTCATTAACGTCTCAGAGACTGAATCCATCTTAATACGGTTAAGCAATTGTCTCCTAATATTACCATCAGTAACTTCCAGGCCACAGTCTCCCCACACATCCTAAAACCAAACCAGTAAGCAAGTCAAAGATCAAACAGATACTTAGGTAAACAAATCCCTTTTTACGATCTTCTGGTAAAGCTTCATTAACAATAAGGAGCCAGTCGACTACCTGCACCAGAAGTTTGTGTATTTCTTGTCTCATTCTCCCTGACTATGCTGCAATGTTAGACGGTTGTCGGTGTTTCTTTAATAACTAGTCAATCTTTAGAAATTGTTGTGTGTCTATTTCTACAGAATCACTTTCTCATAAAAGCTACAGTGTCATTACAGAGTTTTCAGTTGCAGGGGTCAGTATTAGTTGTTCAGCAAACATGAAACAGCTCTTCATTCACTGTTCCCAATTAGAAGATTCAAAGTACATTTATTATCAAAGTATTTTATCACAGAGACGTACCTGCTTACAGGTAGTCATGATGCAAGAAACCCAAAAGAACCCAATTAAAAAAGAAAGACCCACACCCAATGAGCAGAGAAAAAGAACAAAAACACAAATCATGCAAACATTAGAAGCTAGCAAAAGCATTTTGAACCAAATTGAATCAATCCAAAGACCCAAATCCCCAGAGCAACTGGAGTAGGCCCAAAGCCTCTGTCTCAGTTCATCAAATAGCAGGCAAATCGCCATGCAGGAATAAAATATAATACAACCATGTTAACCTCCAGTGGAGGGGGGAGGGCACTGGTCTTACTAGAGTTGAGACTAAAATTAACCATAATTCCTTAACATGTTTAAGCGGAACATGAGGGCAACTTTATACCGATGTAGGAAGTGAGAAGGGGCTCACTTTGAAAGGTTAAACTTGAAGGCAGGATACGAAGGTGTACAAAATGACAAGAAGTATCGACGGGGTAAACACAAGCTGGTTTGTTCCACTGAGGTTGGCCGGGACTACAACTGGAGGTCATGTGTTAAGGGTGAAAGGTGAGAAGTTAAAGGGGAACCCAAGGGGAAATTTCTTCACTCAGAGGGTGGTGAGAGTGTGGAATGAGCTGCCAGCGCAAGTGGTGCATGTGATTTCAATTCTAACATTTAAGCAAAGTTTGGATGGGTACATGGATGGGAGGGGTATAGAGAGCTATGGTCCCGGTGCAGGTCGATGGGAGTAGGCAGTTTAAATGGTTCAGCCCAGACTCGATGGGCTGAAGGGCTTAATTCTGTGCTGCAGTTCTCCACAACTCTTAAAAAAGAACAATTAAAAGTCCCATTAAGATTTATGTTTGCAAAACAAATTCTTAAAGGACGTGCATAAATTATGTTCCACTTCAAATTTCAATAAAATTTCGGTTACAGCGACAGTATATCAGTTCATTTATTTAAATAATTAATTTAACCTTCTTTTTCATAACTGCCAGTTATATTTATGATTTTGAAATCTTTTCCCCATAGAGCAGAGCCATTAAGCAGAAATCGATACCAATGTTTGATAGCATAAGAAATGTCAAGCGCATTGTGGCCACATCAAAACTGATATGGCCTTTGGAAAGGTAGAGGAATTATCCAATTTATTTTTAATCATGCAAGCTGCAGATGGGAACTTCAACTTTGCTGCCTGTATTATGTTGCTGGTTTTACTGGAGTTATAGAGCATTACAGTGCAGAAACTGGCCCTTTGGCCCATCTAGTCTGTGCCAAAATCTTACTCTGCCTCATCCCATCAACCTGTACCCAGACCACAGCACTCCATATCCCTCCCATCCAAACTTCTCTTAAACATTACAATTTAACCCACATCCACCACTTCTTCTGGCAGCTCATTCCACACTGAGTGAAGAAGTTCCCCCTCAGCTTCCCCTTAGATATTTCACCTTTCACCCTTAACCCATGACCTCTAGCTGTAGTCCCACCCAACCTCAGTGGAAAAAGCCTGCTTGCATTTATCCTATCTATGCCCCTCATGATTTTGTATACCTCTTTCAAATCTCCTCTCAATCTTCTACATTCCAAGGAATAAAAGTCTAACTTATACAAACTTTCCCTATAACTCAGGTCCTCCAGACCTGGCAACATCTTCAGTCTGTACTCTTTCAAACTGATTGACATCTGTCCTGTAGGTAGGTGACCAGAACTGCACACAATATTCCAAATTAGGCCTCACCAGAGTCAACTTAACATCTCAACTCCTCAAGTCAAGTCAAGTCACTTTTATTGTCATTTTGACCATAACTGCTGGTACAGTACATAGTAAAAAATGAGACAACGTTTTTCAGGACCATGGTGTTACATGACACAGTACAAAAACTAGACTGAACTACGTAAAAAAAAACAACACAGAGACAGCTACACTAGACTACAGACCTACACAGGACTGCATAAAGTGCACAAAAACAGTGCAGGCATTACAATAAATAATAAACAGGACAATAGGGGAAGGTGTCAGTCCAGGCTTCGGGTATTGAGGAGTCTGATAGCTTGGAGGAAGAAACTATTACATAGTCTGGCCGTGAGAGCTGAATGCTTCGGAGCCTCAATGCTCAATGCTCTGATAAACCAGAGCACTCAATGCTCTGATTTATGAAGGCCAATGTTCCAAAAGCTCTCTTTACAAACTTTACCTGTGAAACTACTTTCAAGGAATTATGTACCTGTATTCCCAGATCCCTCTGTCCTACTGCACTCTTCAGTACCCTGTGTCTCAACGTGTATGTCCTGCTCTGGTTTGTTCTCCCAAAGCGTAACACCTCACATCAGAAATAATGAGGATTCAGTGTCCTAATGATCCAAAACATAAATCAAAATTGTGAAAAAAAAGATTTTAAGCAATATTCACTTCATGGTAAACATATCAATTTCCTCAATCTAGACATCTGGTCATTATATTCACATTAACATTATTGATTGGTAACTTCTTTTAGAACTGTTTACCTGCATAGTGCGGTGGAGACACATCTCTGCCAAAGGAGGTGTACAGCACTCCTTCCCTCCACTGGCCTGCAAGTCAGCTTTGGGCAAAGTGTAGCACCTGCTTAGCCTCTCTCCCCCCCCCCCACCTCCCAATCAGGGTGACATAAAGCCACAGTGGGTGGTCGTATGAACAGCTGGTGCACATCACAAGTCCTGGTTATGTGACCACCGACACCAGGCAGACAATCTCTGAAGAGTATTGATAGTGGCTGGGGTCACCCGTCTTGTAAAGACACTGCCCAGAAGAAGCCAATGGAAAACCACTTCTGTAGAAAAATTTTCTGAGAACAATCATGGTCATAGAAAGACTGTATTGCCCACGTTATACAACACGGCACATAATGATGATGATGAAAAGGTTATACTCACTGTACCTGTACTGTCTGGGGCCTAATGCCCTTCTCTTGGACAATATTGGTGGCGTGGAGAGCGGAGACTTGCAGCTTGGGCAACTGCCGGTCTTCCATAAAAAAACCCTGCCCAGGCTTGCGCCCTGGAAACTTTCCAAGGTGCAAATCCATGGTCTATCGAGACTAACGGAGGCCTACACTACACTAAACTAACTAAACTGTCTGGGGCCTTATCTCGCTGGAGTTTTAGAAGAATGAGAGAGGATCTCATTGAAACCTATCGAATGTTGAAACTGGGTGTGGAGAGGATGTTTCCTGTAGTTGCTGTGCACCTCCTTTGGCAGAGAAGTGTCTCCACCGCACAATGCAGGTAAACAGTTCTAAAAGAAGTTACCAATCACAGCTTCAGAACAGAAGGACGTCCGTTTAGAACGGAGACGAGGAAAATGGAGCTGAGAGGGATAATAAATCAGTCATGATGGAATGATGGAGCGGACCTAATGAGCCAAATTATCTAATTCTCCTCCTGTGTCTTATGGCCCTATGGTCTTATCAACCTAGAACGTTCCCTTCTCCAAAGACACTACCAAACCTATTCCACATTTCCAGCATTCTCTGAATTTATTTCAGTTTCAGAATCAAATCACCAAATTCCATAAGCTACAGGAGCAGAATCAGGCCATTCGGCCCATTGAGTCTGTTTCGCCATTTCATCATGGCTGATCCATTTCCCTCTCAGCCCCAATCCCCTGTATCCCTTCATGCCCTGACTAACCAAGAATCTATCAACCTCTGCCTTAAATACACCCACAGCTGCCTGTGGCAATGAATTCAACAGATTCACCACTCTCTGGCTAAAGAACTTCCTCCTCATCTCCGTTCTAAATGGACATGCTTCTATTCTGAGGCTGTGCCCTCTGATTTTAGACTCCCCGCCATAGGAAACATCCTCTTCACATCCACTCTATCGAGGTTTCAATGAAATCCCCTCTCATTCTTCTGAATTCCAGTGAGTAAAGGCCCAGAGCCATCATATGATAATCCTTTCAATCCTGGAATCACCTGGTTGTTTTGAGTCACAGCTGATGGTGGATGGGTGAGGGAAACATGGCTGATCAGATATAGAACATACAAGGGCTGGCAGATGCTAGACTCTGGAGCAACAGACAAAATGCTGGAGGAACTCAGTGGGTCAGCGGAATCTGTGGAGGGAAATGGAAATTAGACCTTTGGAGTCAAGACTTCTGATCGGACTGAGAGATAGAGGGGCGATAGCTGGCATAACAAGGGAGGGGAATGATCCAACTTCCTCTCTTATCGGATTACAACATCCCTACAACTATTCCCACTTCTCCCTCCTCCACCTGCCAGTCACACCTCCACCTGGATCAACCTGTCACCTGCCAGCTTTTACTCCATCTGCCCCCCTCACCTGGATCAACCTGTCACCTGCCAGTTCTTGCCCCACCTGTACCCCTCACCTCTTCATACCCTGATGAAAGGTCTCAACCCGACTACTTCTCCCTCCGGATGCAGCCTAACCCTCTGTTCCTTCAGCATTTTCCTTTAGCAGAGACTATTACAATTCAGTTTGAACAATGTGAATTAATTTTCATCATGTGGAGGCAGTGTTGATCAAGGTCTGATATTGATTTAAAAATGAGAGCAATTCTTTACAAAATTTACACCTTTACTAATAAATTCTATAGTGAAACCCTCTCATTGCTCCCCCTCTCTGATCTCTGTTGTCCTCTGACTCTTCGACCAGCACCCTGACTCACCACAGTCACGTATCCTTCCTGGGATTCTCTCTTCGCTGCCACCTTGTTCTCAATTGCTTATCACCTCCTCCTGGATCCCCTCCACTTTCCCTTTCTAGAAATAGGCTGGAAATATGGATCGCCAGAAGTGGAACCTCCTGGTGACCATAAAATTTTAATTCTGAATCCCATTCCTGTTCCGACACGCTGGCCAATGGCCTCTTCTTGTGCCAAGATGATTCCACCCTCAGGGTAGAGGAACAACACCTTATATTCTGTTTCAGTAGCTCCAACCTGCATGAATATCGATTTCTCCTTCCAGTAAAAGAATTCCTCTTCCCTCTCTTCTTCTATTCCCCACTCTGGCCTCTCACCTGTTCTCACTTGACTGTCCTTCGGCAGGGTCCCCTCCTTCCCTCTCTCCTATTGTCCACTCTCCTCTCCTATCACGTTCCTTCCTCTCCAGCCCTTGACCTTTCCCACCCACCTTCCAGCTAGCCTCCTTCCTCCCCCCCCAACTTTTTATTCTTGGGTCTTGCCCCTTCCTTTCCAGTCCCAAGAAAAGGCCTCGCCCTGAAACATTGACTATCTTCATTTCCATAGATGCTGCTTGATTTCCTCCAGCATTTTGTGTGTGTTACTCTGGCTTTCCAGCGTCTGCAGAATCTCTCGTGTTTCTGAAATTCTATAAATGGCCACAAATATATCTTTGGTTGTCAGGCTGTGATTTATCACATTTAGCCAATTTAAAAGTTTCATGCTTTGGTTAAACCCACTTACCTGTATTCAGGTATTCTCACCTTTGAAGTTAACTATTTTCTTATCAATTCCAATTTTATCTTCCTTTACAAAGACCTCAGTGTACTTTTTTAGTTCATAAGCTCTTCATGTACATTTAAATTTAACACCAGGATTATGACTTAATTTCCAGTACAAAATATTCTACACAACTATCCCTATTTAGACCATAAAACCACAAGACTAAAAGACTTAGGAGCAGAATTAGGCCATTCAGCCCATCGAGTCTGCTCTGCCATTCCATCATGGCTGATTCATTATCCCCTGAACCCCATTCTCCCACCTTCTCCCTGTACCATTCATGGACTGACCAATCAATAAATAGATAGATGCATAGACAGACAGACAACCAGATAGATAGATAGGTAGTTAAACAAAAGTGTCCAGACCCTAATGAGGACTGATGTATGAAGGGATCTAGGGGTCCAAGTCCATAGGTTCCTGAAAGTGGCTACACAGAGAGGTAGGACAGTAGGATGGTACGCAACTCCACCATTGTCAGTCACAAGTCCAGCTGCTAAAGGGGGGTTGGTTGGGCATAGGGCTAGCAACCCCCTTCCCATGGAAACCCAGAGCTACAGGAGCACTAATAGAAGCTCCAAAGATGTCGTCCATAGGAATTTCAAAGATAGACTAAATTTGGGGACCACTTGAAAGATAGACCCAGGACCGAGGACTGTGGTGAGCTGCTATCAGTGACCTATGCCACAGTAGGGGAGATGGTTTAAATAATAATAATAATAATAATAATGATGGATTTACAAGGATGTTGCCGGGTCTGAACGACCTCAGTTATAAGGAAAGATTGAATAGGTTAGGACTTTATTCCTTGGAACGTAGAATATTGAGGGGAGATTTGACAGAGGTATACAAAAATAAGAGGGGGATAGATAGGGAAATGCAAGCAAGCTTTTTCACAGAGCTTGGGTGGGACAACAACTAGAGGTCATGGGTTAAGGGTGAAAGGTGCAAAGTTTAAGGGGAACATGAGGGGAAATTCAGAGGATGTGAGAGTGTGGAATGAGCTGCATGCAAGCTTGATTGCAATGTTTAAGGGAAGTTTGGATAGGTATACGGATGGAAGGATTATGGAGGGCTATGGGCCCGGTGCAGGTTGATAGGAATAGGCAGTTTAAATGGTTTGACATGGACTAAATGGGCCAAAGGGCCTCTTCTGTGCTGTACTTCTCTATGACTCTAATGATATAGGATAGCATGTTCATCAGTTCAGTATAAAAATTGGGAAGTTGCATTGCAGCTGTGTAAAACTTTGTTTAGGCAACGAGGGAATAACAGGCATTTCTGGTCACCTCCTTATAGAAACGCTGTGGAGGCTTTGGAGAGAGTGCATAGTATTCACCAGGATGTTGAGCAGTAGCTATATGGCGAAGATGGGCATGCCCATAACTTACTAACACTAACCCAGACATCTTTGGGAGGAAACCGGAGCACCCGGAGGAAACCCACACGACCTTATGAACAGCGGCGGGGATTCCTCGCAGGTTGCCGGTGCTGTAAAGTGTTACACTGCCGAGCCTCCCCTATCACCTGAGGGTCACATCACATTCTCTGTAAATTGCTCCACTGATGTCTCGAGAACGGCTGCATTACTCACAATAAATAGTAAGAAATGGACGGCCGGTTCCCAACCACACCGCGCAGGCTCGGCTCGAAGTTTAATGGATATAGTTATTAAAATTAATTTAAGTTTTAATAACCCTGAGGCAGAACAACCTCCAGCAGAACTGTAGGACAGTGTGTTCCTTCAGAAATTCTCTTCTCATTTTCACCCACGATGCTACAGAATGTGTTGGTCTGACAAATGTAGCCTCATTTCCACGTTGCCACCGCGGGCAACGTGAGACGCTGTAAATGAGTTAACGAGATTGAGGGGCAAACAGGGAGATTGTCAGGATTTATTTGAGATAACAGTGAGGGTTGGTGAGGAAATTGGATAGGTACTGCAGCTGTAATAGGGAGAAGCCGCCGTGGAACGAATTACGCCCCACGTTTCTCACAAATAAGAGGCAAAGCCACGGGGCTCCCAGCCGCAGACAGAGAAAGGAACCACAGAGTTTTTGTCCCCTGCTTGAGGGTCAGGCTGGGGAAGGAGAAGCAGAACACAATGCACTTTAAAATTGACAAGCTGTACAAAGACATCGAACTGGTTTTAAGTGAGATTGCTATGTCTTTGGGGAATGGACTGAACAGCTTGTAACCAGAGAAATGATGCTTATTTTGAAGGGTTCTTTGCAAAGGTTAGTGGCCTCCAACCTCGTCCGACATCAGCTCTCAAGTTTCAAAGATTTTTAAACGTTAAGCCTTTGCTCATTCTTTCACGTTGGGGGAGGGAAGAGAGGGAGGAAACAAACGTGGTTCGAGGCATCCTTAACCTATCAGATTATTATTGATTGGCACGTTGGTAAATGCGAGATCATCCATTTTGGAAGGAATAATAGAAGAGCAGATTATTTAAATGGTGAAAGATTGCAGCATGCTGTTGTGCAGAGGGACTTGGGAGTGCTTGTGCATGAATCACAACAAGTTGGCTTGCAGGTACAACAGGTTATTAAGAAGGCAAACGGAATGTTGGCCTTCATTGCTAGAGGGATTGAATTCAAGAGCAGGGAGGTCAGGCTGAAACTATACAGGGTACTTGTGAGGTGGTATCTGGAGTACTGTGTGCAGTTCTGATCTCTATATTTGAGGAAGGATATACTGGCCTTGGAGGCAGTGCAGAGAAGGTTCATTAGGTTGATTCCAGGGATGAAGGAGTTAACCTATGAGGAGAGATTGAGTCACCTGGGACTATACTCTCTGGAATTCAGAAGAATGAGAGGGATTCTTATAGAAACATATATAATTTTGAAAGGGATAGATAAGATAAAAGTAGGAAAGTTGTTTTCATTGGTAGGTGAGACTAGAACTAGGGGACATTGCCTCAAGATTCAGGGGAGAAGATTTAGGATAGAGATGAGGAGAAACTGTTTTTCCCAGAGAGTGGTGAATCTGTGGAATTCTCTGCCCAGGGAAGCAGCTGAGGCTTCTTCACTAAATATATTTAAGATACAGTTTGATAGATTTTTACATAGTAGGGGAATTAAGGGTTATGGGGAAAAGGCAGGTAGATGGAGCTGAGTTTACTGACAGATCAGCTATGATCTTATTGAATGGCGGGGCAGGCTCGATGGGCCGGATGGCCTACTCCTGCTTCTATTTCTTGTGTTCTTATAGCCCAGTATTTTATGTACAAATACAGAGTGGGTCAGCCCCATCCCCAACAAGTCGTAATGCCCTGCAGCCCCTCTATTTAACCCTAGACTAATCACAGGACAATTTACAATGACCAATGAACCTACTAACTGGTCTGTCTATGGACAATGGGAGGAAACCTACACATTCACAGCAAGAACATCCAAACTCATAGATGGTCTTGGAATTGAACTCTGAACTCGGTCACCCCAAGCTGTAGTAGTGTGGTCCCTGAGACTTTTGCACAGCGCTGTATAGTCAGACACAGTGCATAAAACAAAATATTACCACATATAATGTAATAAAATAGAACTCAAAATGCATGTAAAGTGTGCAGCACAGGTAAACAGTAAGCAGCTTGCTGTACCTAGAATCAAATACAGGAGCAAGCAGTTTTAGCTCCCTGTACATTGCTATGGCGACGTAAACTGCAGCATCTCCATCTGAGTCTCACTGTCAAGTTCGAATTCTGCATCAAGCACCATCATTCCCCGGGCAGCACTCATTTCACTCATTTTAATGCTGCCTCTTAGTCGTGCGGAACAAGGAACAGAGGTATTTTCTGTGGTCGGGAAGTTAGTAACTTTTGTTCTGAGCAGTGACCATTGCCTAGCAGCTGGTCAGCAGCAAGATGGTGAAAGTTCTTCCTTCACCTCAGCGTCCACTTTATTAGGTGCTCCTGTACACCTGCTCGTTAGTGCAAATATCTAATTAGCCAATTATCTGGCAGCAACTCAATGAATAAAAGCATCCAGACATGGTCAAGAGGTTCAGTTGTTGCTCAGACCAAACATCAGAATGAGGAAGAAATGTGATCCAAGTGACTTTGACTGTGGAATGATTGTTGGTGCCAGATGGGGTGGTTTGAGTATCTGAGAAACTGCTGATCTCCTGGGACTTTTACACACAGCAGTCTCTACAGTTTACAGAGAATGGTATGAGAAACAAAAATCTTCCAGTGAGCGGTAGTTCTGTGGGCAAAAACACCTTGTTAATGAGAGAGCTCAGAGGAACATGGCCAGACTGGTTCAAACCAACAGGAAGGTGACAGTAGCTCAGATAACCACACGTTACAACAGTGGTGTGAAGAGCATCTCTGAATGCACAACATGTCGAACCTTGAAGTGGATGGGCTACAGCAGCTCTGATTTGACACTAGTTCTATAACTATGACTGGTGAACCCGGTGGTGTGGGACCTGAGGCTCCTGTACCTCCTGCCCAATGGCAGCAGTGAGAAGCGGGTATAGCCTGGCTGGTGGAAGTTCTTGATAATAAACTCAGCCTTAAATCAATCTCCAACAAAGCTACAAGCCATTGAGAAAAGCTTTAAATAGCAGAGGTGGGGGAGTTCTTTCGGCCGCTAAACAAAGTGATAGAAGACAGCCAGAGCCCAACTAACCAGAACTACTGTAAAGTCAGAGCTGTACGAGGATTGTGTCACTGTGTCCACTCTGAACACTTCTGGCTCATTCCACTCTCTGTGTAAGGAGAGGCAAACACCCTCAGACTGTGGGCTCATGCCTTTCAACAGCATTGGATACACACGCACTGGCCACTTTGTTAGGTACTAATGAAGTCGTCATTGAGTACACGTTCATGGTCTTCTGCTGCTGTGGTCTGTCCACTTCTAGATGGCGCCTCCACAAGTGGTGGGTGGTCACATGAGCAGCTGGTGCACATCACAAGTCCTGGTTATGCAATCATTGACACCAGATAGGCAATCTCTGAAGAGTATTGATAATGGCTGGGGTCACCCGTCTTGTAAAGACACTGCCCAGAAGATGGCAATGGCAAACCATTTCTGCAGAAAAATTTACCAAGAACAACCAAGGTCACGGATAGACCGTGATCGCCCACGTCACACAACATGGCACATAATGATGATGTCATACGACACAGCACGTAACAATGATGACCGAAATACAGTGAAAGGCTTCTTTTGTTTGCATGCCACCCAGACCAATCATTCCATATGAGTTGGTGGTTGTCCATCGCATCTGATGATGAGAGGACACCTGTGCGGGAGAACTTTTAAAGTGAGAAAGCCGTTGCACTGGGGCAGTTCCACTCTCTCGACCTCAGGAGTCCAGGTCCAGTGGGTCGAACAAGTGTCACAAACTGGGGTCTTCCCCGGTTGCAGTGGATGACCGTGACGTCTCCTGTGCCTTGTCATGCCCTTTGCTCTCCATGGAGCGTTGCAGAACCTCCTTCCTGGCCCTTGCAACAGCCAGGAGCCACAGGTGAAAGCTGAATGTCCACTGGAGCCCAAAGCTGAGTGAGCTGTCCCGGAAAGGATAGGGCGTCCATTCACCAAAGATGCTACCCCTCCCTGGACAGCCCCTGCACCCTATACAATAGACAAGATGCAGAACACTGAATATCATGTCCGGGTCACAGTGAAATTGCAGAGCAGGTGGGCAAATCAATGCAAGCAACACACACACAAAATGCTGGAGGAACTCAGTAGGTCAGGCAGCATCTATGGAGGGAAATGGGCCATCAACATTTTTGTTACATTGTACATACTTGCTGCCTGATCTGTTGAGTTCCTCCAACTTTATGTTGAATCAGCTAATTATACCATTTCTCCGGGACTTCCACAACAGTTGTGGTAAAGAACGAAAGAGCCCGTTGGTTAAATCAGAATCAATTTTCTACACAAGATATTGGACGAGCATATGGAACTGTGCATCATGTGCATCGGAGTGGTCAAACAAAGCGAGGACCGAATGCGTTCATTGATAGCTTACACCAGAGGTTCCAAGCATTTTTTATGACTTTACCCCTTACCATTAACTGAGAGGTGTGTGGACTGCAGGTTGGGAACAGCTAGCCTACAGAAAATCATCTTGTGCACATTTTGCACTGGAGTGTCCACCAAATGTTCTCAGTGTTGCAGACAGAAAATCACTGCACCTTGCTCACACGCCAGCATGCAACTATAATTGTGAAGAAAGTGCGGCAGCACCTCTACTTCCTCAGGAGTCCGCGGAGATTCGGCATGACCTCTAAAACTTTGACAAACTTGTAGAAGTGTGTACTTGAAAGTATACTGACAGCCTGGTATGGAAACACCAATGTTCTTGAACGGAAAATCCTACAAAAAGTAGTGGGTCTGGAGCAGTCCATCACAGGTAAAACCCTCCCAACCACTGAGCACATCTACATGACATGTTGGCATAGGAAAGCAGCATCCATCATCAGAGATCCCCAGCACCCAGGCCATGCTCTCTTCTCGCTGTTACCACCCCACAACCATCAGGCCCTTGAACAAAAGGGGATAACTACACTCACCTGCCCATCATTGAGATGTTCCCACAACCAATGATCTCACTTTAAGGGTTCTTTATCTCATTATCTCATGTTCTCATTATTTATTGCTATTTATTTATATTTGCATTTGCACAGTTTGTTGTCTTCTGCACTCTGGTTGATCTCTCATTGATCCTGTTATAGTTACTGTTTTATAGATTTGCTGAGTATGCCCGCAGGAAAATGAATCAGGGTTGTATATGGTGACATATATGTACTTTGATAATAAAATTTACTTTGAACTTTGAACATTTTGTTGATGGTGCCACCTCTCCAGCTCAGACCTAGGGTTCACATTTCAGGAGCATGTTCAGAGGCAATAGAGAGAAAGCAAGTTGATAGAGGTAATTATGTGTTCATTAAAAAGCCTCATAAATATTCATGAATGGCTCAGAATAAAACTCTCGATTTAAACACTGATTATGTTACATTCCACACTGCCTGGTGGAGAGATAATTGGAAAAGAAGAAAACTGTGAATAAGTATAATTTTAACTTTTAACCTCAACACCAGAAAATTCAGGGGCCAGATTCATTAGAGTAAAATATCTCTAACAGTGAATCACGTGACAAGTGGAGAGTTGAGGGATTGGGGCAGGATCTGCAAGTCATCTATATCTATGTGGAAACTGGCACCATATCTCTGGCCACAAGAGGGAAGAAACACATATAAAAGACCAAAGATCATAAGACATAGGAGCAGAATTAGGCCATTCAGCCCATTGAGTCCGTTCCACCATTCCAACATGGCTGATCCCGGATCCCACTGAACCACATACACCTGCCTTCTCACCATGTCCTTTGATGTCCTGACCGATCAGGAAACGATCAACTTCTGCCCGAAATATACTCATGGACTTGGCAGAGCATTCCACAGATTCACCACTCTCTGTTAAAAAAATTCCTCCTTACTTCTGACCTAAAAGGTCACCCCTCAATTTTGAGGCTGTGCCCTCTTGTTCTGGATAACCCCACCATAGGAAACATCCTCTCTACATCCACTCTACCCAGTCCTTTCAACATTCAGTAGGTTTCAATGAGATCCCCCACGTTCTTCTAAATTCCAGTGAGTACAGGCCTAGAGCTGCCAAACATTCCTCATATGTTAACCTCTTCATCCCCAGAATCCTCCTCACAAACCTCATCTGGACTCCCCCCAATGACAACACATCCTTCCGCCACCACACCAGGGATAGGGTTCCTCTTGTTCTCACCTATTACCCCATCAGCCTGCGTCCAGCACATAATTCTCCATAAGTTCCACTATCTCCAACAGGATCCCAGGGCCAAGCACATCTTCCCTCCGCCCCACTTTCTGCTTTCCACAGGGATCGCTCCCAACGTGACTCCCTTATCCATTTGTTCCTCCCCATTGATCTCCCTCCTGGTACTTAACCTTGCAGGCCAAACAAATGCCCCACCTGTCCCCACATCTCCTCCCTCACTACCATTCAGGGCCCCAAAACTTCTTCCAGGTGAGGCAACACTTCACCCGTGAGTTTTCTGGGATCATTTACTGTATCTGGTATCCTGGTGTGGTCTCCTGTATATCGGTGACACCCAGCATAGATTGGGAAACTGTTTCGCTGAGTAGCTACCAGAAAAACCAGGATCTCCTGGTGGCCACCCATTTCAATTCTACTCCCCATTCCCATTCCAACACGTCAGTCTATCACCTTCTCTACTGCTGCGATGAGGCCACACTCAGGACGGAGGAGCAACACCTTATATTCCGTCTGGGTAGCCTCCAACCTGATGGCATGAACATCGATTTCTCAAACTTCCATAATGCCTTCCCCCCTTCACCTTTCCCCATTCCCTTTTCCCTCTCTCACCTTATTTCCTTACCTGCTCATCACCCCCCTCTGGTGATCCTCCCCCTTTTTTTTCTTCCATGGCCTTCTGTTCTCTCCCACCAGATTCCCCTTATTCCAGCCCTTTATCTCTTTCACCAATCAATCTCCCAGCTCTTTACTTCACCCCTCCACCTCTCCCAGTTTTACCTCTCACCCACCATCTTGTACTTCTTCCTCTTCTGCCCCCACCCTCTTACTCTGAATCTTTCTTTCCAGCCCCGATGAAAGGTCTTGGTCCAAGATGCTGACTGTTTACTCTTTTCCATAGATGCTACCTGACCTGCTGAGTTCCTCCAGCATTTTGTGTGTGTTGCTACGGATTTCCAGCATCTGCAGATTTTCCTGTGTTTGAGGTATTTCTCCTATTTTATTTCCCCCAGAACCCTGCAAATCTCAGGTAGTTTAATATCTTAACAAGTTCTGATTCTAGAAATACCTTTTGTAATGTGGTAACAAACTCTCTGTGCACTTCTGGAATTACGGATGCTACAGTGCCGAGGTGTCTTTTCCCGTAGCTCTGTTTGCAATGTCACAGGAGACTTGCTGATGAAGTAAAACGTCAAGTCACCTTGGTTCACCTCTGATATTAGAATGTCCTGATGGTCTCAAAGCACCTGACACACTTTGAGTCTCCTGGGCCTTTACAAGACGGGTGACCACAGCCATTATCAATACTCTTCAGAGATTGTCTGCCTGGTGTCAGTGGTCGCATAACCAGGACTTGTGATGTGCACCAGCTGCTCATACAACTATCCACCACCTCCTTCCATGGCTTCTTGTGACCCTGATCGGGTGGGGGTGGGGGCTAAGCAGGTGCTATTCCTTGCCCAAGAGTGACCTGCAGGATAGTGGAGGGAGGGGGCAACTTGCACCTCCTTTGGTAGAGGCGTATCTCCACCCCACCACCATAAATGAGCAGTTGCTACTCTTAAAGAACTCACATAGAATTTACAATTATATAGACCTATTTAATTCAAAAAGGCCAAAAAGAAACGTGGTCTAGGTGTGACCATCATGGACATTTAAGGGTAACAGAAAATGAAAGGATAAATCTGCTAAAAATGATAAGGGAAGTGGTAAACCTGAGGTTTGTGTCAATTTCAGATCCCAACAAGGATCGATCAAAGCCTTGTTAAGGAAGTGGATAGCAGAAAGTGACAGAGGTTGTAAACTACAGAAATATATAAACTCAGCTACCTACATCATGGACACTAGCCTCCACAGCATCGAAGACTGCTCCAAAAGGCAACACCACAAACAGGCAGCATCCATCGCTAAGGACCCCCATCACCCAGGACATACCCTCTTCTCATTGTGACCATCAGGGAGGAGGGTACAGGAGCCTGAAGACCCCTCTTCTCATTACTACCATCAGGGAAGAGGGTACAGGAGCCTGAAGACCCCTCTTCTCATTACTACCATCAGGGAGGAGGTACAGGAGCCTGAAGACCCCTCTCCTCATTACTACCATCAGGGAAGAGGGTACAGGAGCCTGAAGACCCCTCTTCTCATTACAGGGATTAAAAGTAAGATTAGCAAATTTGCTGATGACACAAAGCTGGGTGGCAGTGTGAAATGTCAGGAGGATGTTATGAGAATGCAGGGTGACTTGGACAGGTTGGGTGAGTGGGCAAATGTATGGCAGATGCAGTTTAATGTGGATAAATGTGAAGTTATCCATTTTGGTGGCAAGAACAGGAAGGCAGATGACTATCTAAATGGAGTCAAGTTAGGAAAAGGGGAAGTACAACGAGATCTAGGTGTTCTTGTACATCAGTCAATGAAAGCAAGCATGCAGGTACAGCAGGCAGTGAAGAAAGCTAATGGCATGCTGGCCTTTATAACAAGAGGAATTGAGTATAGGAGTAAAGAGGTCCTTCTGCAGCTGTACAGGGCACCTGGACCCCACCTGGAGTATTGTGTGCAATTTTGGTCTCCAAATTTGAGGAAGGACATTCTTGCTATTGAGGGAGTGCAGCATAGGTTCACAAGGTTAATTCCCGGAATGGAGGGACTGTCATATGTTGAAAGATTGGAGCGACTGGGCTTGTATACACTGGAATTTAGAAGAATGAGAGGGGATCTGATTGAAACATATAAGATTATTAAGGGATTGGACACACTGGAGGCAGGAAGCATGTTCCCGCTGATGGGTGAGTCCAGAACTAGAGGCCATAGTTTAAGAATAAGGGGTAGGCCAATTAGAACAGAGATGTGGAAAAACTTTTTCACCCAGAGAGTTGTGGATATGTGGAATGCTCTGCCCCAGAAGGCAGTGGAGGCCAAGTCTCTGGATGCATTCAAGAGAGAGTTAGATAGAGCTCTTACAGATAGCAGGGTCAAGGGATATGGGGAGAGGGCAGGAACGGGGTACTGATTGTGTATGATCAGCCATGATCACAGTGAATGGCGGTGCTGGCTAGAAGGGCCGAATGGCCTACTTCTGCACCTACTGTCTGTTGCCTATTACCATCAGGGAGGGGGTACAGGAGCCTGAAGACCCCTCTTCTCATTACTACCATCAGGGAGGAGGTACAGGAGCCGCAAGACCCCTCTTCTCATTACCACCATCAGGGAGGAGGTACAGGAGCCTGAAGACCCCTCTTCTCATTACTACCATCAGGGAGGAGGGACAGGAGCCTGAAGACCCCTCTTCTCATTACCACCATCAGGGAGGAGGTACAGGAGCCTGAAGACCCCTCTTCTCATTACCACCATCAGGGAGGAGGTACAGGAGCCTGAAGACACCTCTTCTCATTACCACCATCAGGGAGGAGGTACAGGAGCCTGAAGACCCCTCTTCTCATTACCACCATCAGGGAGGAGGGACAGGAGCCTGAAAACCCACACTCAGTTTTAGGAACAGTTTTTTCTCCTCATTATCAGATTTCTAAATGGACAATGATGGGCAATGCTACATCACTATTTCTTTGCTCTGTGTTTTACACAGCTTATTTACATATCTCATTGTAATTTGTAGTTTTTTATTATGTATTGCATTATACTGCTGCCACAAAACCACACATCTCACAACCTAGCCGGTGATATTAAACCTGATTCTGATTCTGAGGTGTTCACTGATCGTGAGATCTGAACTATTAAGGTGATGTTGGTTGAATCAGGCATTCGATAGTCCTGAATTATTTAAACAATAGATCCCGGCGGGAATTGGGAAAACATTCTAACCTTGCTCCAGCCTTTTCTGTCTGGAATAATGGACAAGTGATTGTCCTTCAACATAAGTGAAGCTGACAAGATCTGCTACCCATCATTCAGGGACCTTGGACTTGTCGAAGGTTATGGGGAGATGGCAGGTGAATGGGGGTGAGGGGGTGGAATCAGTAATCAGCTATGATAGAATGGCAGAGAAGGGATGATTAGCCCAATTCTGTCCATTTGCCTTATGGTCTTGTTCAAAACATTGATTGAGTGAAATAGAATTAGATAGCCATAGAGTCATAGAGATGTACAGCCCATCTAGTCCATGCTATACTATGTAGACTGCCTGCACCCACTGATCTGCACTGGGACCATAGCCCTCCATACCCCTCCCAGCCATGTATTTATCCAATCTTCTCTTAAACGTTGAAATCAAAATTGCATGCACCACCTGCACTGGCAGCTCTTTCCACATTTCCATTCCTGTTTCCCTCCCTCACCTTATCTGCCCATCATCTCCCTCTGGTATTCATCCCTGTCCCTTTCTTCCATGGCCTTCTGTCCTCTCCTATCAGATTTCCCCCTTCTCTAGCCTTTTAACTCTTTCACCAATCAACTTCCCAGCTCTTTACTTCACCCCTCCCCCTCTCCCGGTGTCACCTATCACCTTGTACTACTTCCTCTCCTTCCCCACCTTCTTCCTCTGTCTCCTCCCCCTTCCTTTCCAGTCCTGGTGAAGGGTCTCGGCTAAAAACGTTGACTGTTTACTCTTTTCCACAGATGCTGCCTGGCCTGCTGAGTTCCTCCAACATTTTGTGTGGGCGTTGCTTTGATAATAAATCCACTTTGAACTTTGAACATTTAGTGGTTCTCGGTCAGCCTCAGTTGCATAGTGTCCTGTTCAGCATCTCCCAAGGTCTGGCTGCATTAACGATAACAGAGCTTGTTAGCAGTGTAATTCAGTTGACACATACGATCCATCCAAACCTCATCGTGACAAAGGGCAGTAATAGTAACTGGTATGACTAATCTCAGTTTGCGTAATGTATGTACCGCCTAACCTTGGCAGCTTTCTGTTCAAAGTTTCAATGGAAAAATCACGATGCTTGGTGGTTCCAGCAGGATTTAAATAATTCAGTTTGAGCTCAGCCAAATATTTGAACCATCTCTCATTGAAGCACAAAATAAGATATTTATAAAATGTTAACAAGTTCTCTGCCAGCAGACTCCAAACACAAATAATCATGGTAAACAGGCTGACAAGGGTGAAAGTGCCAATTGTTAATATCTATGCGTTTGCTAGGCTGAAACAATAGTCTAATAACCTCGATGTCGCAAGAAAAGTTCACTTGCTCCCGTGTGGCGTGTTGCTACCTTTATTTAACTCAGCTAATTTCCTTTTAGAAATGATTTTTGCTTGATGGCAGTGACTGCTTTCGTATCTCTTACTCCCCAGCTGCCGCACTGGGGGGAGGAAGAAATCACTTGTCAGTTGGTTCCAAGGAAGAAACTGACAAGGAAATGATTAGAAAATAGATACCGTGGCTTTAAATATTTCATGTATGAAAATGGCTTCTGGAATATATAATTCAAAGCTCGTAGGCATGACCATTTGTGTGGAATTCTGATGCAGGTAAAATCTGCCTGTCTGGACCTTTCACTATACAGTTCATTAGAAACGTTTTGATATCTATGTAACAAACTTCCCCAGAGGTTAGGGCTATGCAACATTCAGCAAAATTAAAATGCCTAATTCTTTTTACACTCTTTACTGGAACTGTTACTCACTTTGGCGGTGCACATGGCAATGGTCAGTTGGCAACGCTGATGGTTGCTGTAAAGATGGTATGACGTTGGAGCAGATATAGGCCATTCAGCCCATTGAGTCTGCTCTGCCACTCCTCTGTGGCTGATTTATTATCCCTCTGAACCCCCACACCCCATAACCTTTGTCACCCTGACCAATCAGCTCCAGAGGAGGTTCACGAGAATTATTCTGGGAATGAAAGGGTTAATGCATGAGGAGCATTTGATCTCTCTGGGCCTGTACTCACTGGAGACTAGAAGAACGAGTGTGAGATCTCATTGAAAGGCATAGATAGAGTGGATGTGGACAGGATGTTTCCTACAATGAGGGAGTCTAGGATCAGAGGGCACAGCCTCAGTACAGAGGGACATCCAGTTAGAACAGAGATGAGGAAGAATTTCTTTAACCAGAGGGTGGTGAATCTATGGAATTTGTTGCCACAGATGGTTGTGGAGGCCATGTCATTGGGTATATTGAAAGTGGAGGTTAATAATTTCTTCATTAGTCAGGGTGTCAAAGGTTATGGGGAGAAGGGAGGAGAAAGGGGTTTAAAGGGATAATAAATCAGCCATGATGGAATAGCAGAGCAGATTCAATGGGCTAAATGGCCTTATTCTGCTTCTATGTCTTATGGTCTTATGAACCTTTTGACATCTGCTTAAAAATACCCAGTGACTTGGCCTCCACAGGCAATGAATTCCACAAATTCGCCACCTCTGGCTATTGAAATTCCTTCTCATCTCTGTTTGAAAGAGTCATTGCACTATTTTAAGGCTGTGTCCTCTGGTCCTAGACTTCCCCACTGTAGGAACCATTCTCTCCACATCCACTCTATCTGTACCCTCTAGTCCTAGACTCTCCCACAATAGGAAACATCCTCTTCACATCCACTCTCTCAAGGTCTTTCAATATTCAATGGGTTTCAATGAAATCCCTTCTCATTCTTCTAAACTCCAGTGAGTACAGGCCCAGAGCCATTAAATGCTCCTCATATGATAATCCTGGGATTATTGTCATGAACTTCCTCTGGACCCTCTCCAGTGCCAGCAAATCCTTTCTTAGATAAGGGACCCAAAACTGCTCACAAAGCTGCAGATGAGGCCTTGCCAGTGCCTTATGATGCCTCAATATTACATCCTTGTTTTTATATTCCAGAACTCTTGCAATGCTAACATTGTATTTGCCTTCCTAACCACCGATTCAACCTGCAAAATAACCTTCAGGGAATCCTGCACAAGGATTCCCAAGTCCCTTTGTACCTCCGATTTCTGAAATGGCTCCCCATTTAGAAAATAGTCTATACCTTTATTCCTCCGATGAAAGTGCACGATCATACACTTCTCTACTCTGGATTCTATTTGCCACTTCTTTGCCTGTTCTCTAAATCTGTCCAAGTCCTTCTGCAGCCTCTCTGCTTCCTCAACACTACTTGCCCCTCCACCTATCTTTGTATCTTTTGAAAGGAAAGGCATGTGATATAAATTGTCTTGCAGAGGTTTGAGCTGATCTGCTGTGATGGAGCCAGTGAACCTACAGATTCCCCTTGCACTGTCCTGGGGAATTGACCAGCCAGAACGAGTGTGCTCGCACAGTTATTGGTGAAGGGAAGAGCAGGCTGGCCAACATGACACAGGTATGTGCACTCCCAGTTCGAACAGGCTGAGACTCAGCGGACTGATTCAATTCGTATTCCACCTGGTAGTCGGCAACCAAACAGCACAAACATCAGCTTCTCCAACTTCAGGTAACCTGATCCACCTCCTCCTGTTGTGCACCAAAAAATTAAACCACATGGAACCTGTGACTGGGCAATATAAAAATCTTAATTCACACATCATATCTCAAGAAGAGAGAGATAGCCCAGGAAAATCTCATTCTTCTGGCAAGATGTTTTATACTTTTTCAATAGAAAGATAGCAATAAACGTTAAATACAGTCCCAATTGTTATAATCACCTATTTATTTAACCGTGCCATTTGGAATATGGACAGTAAGTTTACAGAATGGCATATTTACAAAGGTAGCACTTCCCAACTAGCAGAACCTCTTTGAATTTTCATTTCTGATGTCTGTTCCAAAAGCATCTGAGTACAAACTCCAGAAACACAGAATATACCCCCTTTGTTAGAGTGTTGAAGGATGTCGCCATGAAGATACTACTAAGCAGAAGTTTGTCCTGAACTGTGCCTTTCGTGGCAGGGATGCACTTTGAATAATGTGATCTATCATCAGGTACCCCCACCACTCAGGTCAAGCTCTCTTCTCGCTGCTGCCACCAGGGAGAAGGTACAGGAGCCTCGGGACCCTCACCACCAGGTTCAGGAACAATGACCTCCTCAACCATCAGGCTCCTGAACCAAAGGGGATAACTTCACTCGCCCCAACACCTAGCTGTTCCCACAAAATATGGACTCACTTTCAAGGACTGTTAATTTCATGTTCTCGATAATAATTGCTTATTTATTTTCCCCTTTTTTTGTATTTGCACAGTTTGTTGTCTTTTGCACTCTGGTTGTTGTCCATCCTACTGGGTGTGGCCTACAGATCTTCTCTTGTTTGTGATTTAATTGACTCTATTATGTTTCTTGGATTTACTGTGAATGCCCACAAGAAAATGAATCTCATGGTTGTATATGGTAACATATATGTACTTTGAAAATAAACTTACTTTGAACTTTGAATATTCATCTATGGTCTTCCCCTATGTAGCTTCAATGGGACAGAATTAGAAATTCCTACAGCCTATGAGTGGTTTCAAGGTATCAGTTGGAAGTTACATTGTGAACAGGGTTTATTTCCTGAAGTCGCTTCTCATTTTAATCAATCCATAATAATGTTGACTATATTGTCATAACTCCAGAAATATCCCTAACCCTCTCCCTTTTCTCTCCCCTCTGGGTCTATTCAGTTATTCTGAACCTAGACCGCTCTCATGATCCCGTTACTTTTTGCCCTTCTACACACATTCCACCTGCACCTGCCCCTGCACGAGTTGATGCTGGATCCCAAGAGAGAGAATTTGTGGAATGCCTCCAAGATGGCTTTTTGGAGCAGTTTGTGCTTGAGCCCACTGAGGAATCAGCTATTCTGGATTGCGTGAAGTGTAATGAACCAGGTATGATTGGGCAGCTTAGGTAACAGTGATCATAATATGATAGAGTTCACTCTGCAATTTCAGAGGGAGAAGCTAAAATTAGATGTATCAGTATTACAGCAGAATAAACGGTATTACAGAGGCATGAGAGAGGAACTGGCCAAAGTTGATTGGAAGGGGACACTGACAAGGATGATGGTAGAGTGACAAAGGCTGAAATTTCTGGGAGCAATCTGGAAGGCACAGGACATATACATCCCAAGAAGAGGAAGTTTTCTAAAGGGAGAATGACACAACCGTGGCTGGCAAGGGAGTCAAAGCCAACATAAAATCCAAAGAGAGGGCATATAATAAAGCAAAAACTAGGGGGATGTTAGAGGATTGGGAAAATTTTAAAAACTATCAGACGGCAACTAAAAAAAACCATGAGTGGGGAAAAGATGAAATATGAAGGGAAGCTAGCCAATAGTATAAAAACAGATACCAAACATTTTTGCAGATATAGAATGAGTGAAAGAGAGTTGCGAGTAGATACTAGACCACCAGAAAATGATGCTGGAGAAATAGTAATGGGGGACAAGTTGAAGAAGTTTGATGTTGTGGTGTTCACTGACTTTGGGAATTAGCTTGCAGATGTTTCACCACCAGTCAAGGTGACATCCTCAGTGTATAGTTGTTGGTATTTCTCTCTGGAAGTGCTCGCATTTATATAGCACCCTGTTCGCTTGCCTTGGTCCTAATTGGCTACCCCTTCAACTGATCTTTGAATTCTATTGGCTTGCATTTCTTCGGCTCTTAGGGGTTTATAGATGGCTCTATTTTTGATATGTTTGTTTATGGAGTTATTAGGAGAGAACCACTCTTCTAAAAATTCTCGTCCAGGGCCTCTGCGGTGTGCCAGTTGAAGTTGTGTCCTTGGTCATCATGGAAGGTAGATCATGCCAGTTTGTATTCCTGGGAGTACTGAGAGTTTATGTCCTGGTTGGCTGAGGTAATTCTTGTTGCAGTCTCCACAGGTGACCCTGTACACCAATTGCTTTTCACAGTTGCCTTTATTGGTACTGTACTTTGGTTTTAGAGACAATCTTCCCTAAAGTTGCCATTGGTTTGTGAGGGACCTCCTCTCAATCTTCTACATTCTAAAAGAATAAAGTCCTAACCTACTTAATCTTTCCTTATTCAGTGCCTATAAAAAGTATTCACCCCCTCCCCCCATGGAAGTTTTCATGTTTTATTGTTTAACAACATTAAATCACAGTGCTTAAATCACACTGATCAACAGAAAAAGACTCTTTCATGTCAACGTGAAAACAGATCTCAACAAAGTGATCTAAATTAATTACAAATATAAAACACAAAATAATTGATTGCTTGAGTATTCTTCCCTTTTAATATGACAAACAAAATAAACACGGGTGCAGCCAATTGCTTTTAAAAGTCACATAGTTAAACGGAGATCTGGTTTTGGAGACCTGTGTGCATGTAGTAAAAATACACCTGTATCTGGAAGGTCCAACTGCTGGTGAGTCAGTATCCTGGCAAAAAGGCAAAAGAACACTCCAAATAACTCTGCAAAAAGATTATTAAAAAGCATAAGTCAGGTGATGGATACAAAAAAATTTCCAAGTCACTGAATATCTAAACATAAGCCAAACATTGCACATCATCAAAAACACACCATCCCTACCGTGAAGCATGGTGGTGGCTGCATCACGCTGTGGTGATGATTCACTACAGCAGGCCCTGGACAGATTGTGAGGGTAAAGGGTATACTGAATGCAGCAAAATACAAGGATATCCTGGAGGAAAACGATGCAGTCTGCAAGAGAACTATGACATGGGAGAAGATTTGTTTCCCAGCAAGACGATGACCCCAAGCATAAAGCCAAAGCTGCACAGGTGTGGCTTAAAAACAACAAAGATAATGTCCTGGAGTGGCCAAGTCAGAGTCCAGACATCAATCCAATAGAGAATTTGTGGCTGGACTTGAAGAAGGCTCTTCACTCGTGATCCCCATGCAATCTGACAGAGCTTGAGCAGTTTTGTAAAGACGAATAGGGAAAAATTGCAGTGTCCAGATGTGCAAATCTGATAGAGACCTAACCACACAGACTCCAGGCTGTAATTCCTGCCAAGTGTGCACCTACTAAATACTGACTTGAAGACGGTGAATACTCAAGCAGTCAATTATTTTGTGTTTATATTTGTAATTAATTTAGATCACTTTGTAGAGATCTGTTTTCACTTTGACATAAAATAGTCTTTTTCTGTTAATCCGTGTCAAAAAAGCCAAATTAAATTCACAGTGATTCAATGTTGTAAAACAATAAAACATGAAAACTTCCAAGAGGGGGTGAATACTTTTTATAGGCACTGCAAATTTATGTTGAAGTTGTATGAGACATTGGTGAGGTCTAATTGGAGTAATGTGTGCAGTTTTGGTCAGCTACCTACAGGAAAGATGTAAATAAGATTGAAAGAGCACAGAGAAAATTTACAAAGGTGTAGCCAGGACTTGAGGATCTGAGTTATAAGGAAAGATGAATAGTTTGGGACTTTATTCCCTGGAGCATAGGACAATGAGGGAAGATTTGATGGAGGTATATAAAATTATGAGAGATCTAGATAGGGTAAATGCAAGCAGTTTTTTTTTCCATTGAGGTTGGGTGAGACTATAACGAGAGGTCATGGATTAAGGGTGAAAGGTGAAAAGTTTTAGGGGAACTTCTTCACTCAGAAGGTGATGTGAGTATGGAACAAGCTGCCAGCAGAATTAGTGGATGTAGGTTTGATTTCAACATTTACATGGAATGGAGGGGCTTTTCTCCAGTCCTGCTGAAGGGTCTCAGCCCAAAACGTCGACTGTACACTTTTCCATAGATGCTGCCTGGTCTGCTGAGTTCCTCCAGCATTTTGTGTGTGTTCCATAGAAAAGGCTATGGTCCAGGTGCAGGTCAATAGGTCTAAGCAAAATAACAGTGACTAGTCAACATGGACTAGATGGGCTGAAAGGCCTGTTTCTATGCTGTAGTGCTCTATGACTCTCTTAGTTGGTCTCAGTAGAGGTGGGCATTAAGTGAGGATCAGACCTGACTTGGATCAATATCACTACACAAGGTTGGGTTTGTTGGATGCCATCCTGCAAGCACTGGCCATCTTCTGGGACCTAAGGTTGGTGAAAACTGACAGGAAACACCTGAAATGAAAAATGATGAAGGTTGAAGAAACTCCTGGAAAGTCAGGACAGCACCTCCAGGAAATGTCCGTGACCACCAACGTGGAATTAGACCCTGAAATGTTAAATGTAATTGCCACGCCCTGGCCAAAGTACTCTCCACCAGTGAAGCACAGTGTGTCTTGTGTCATCGTCGAAGCAATCTGCGGCCCTCAACACGAGTCTGGGATCATTGGAGCCCCAGGAAATTTAACATTTTATTTGTATAAAGAAACTTGACATCTCTCAGAACTCCTTAAAAAGGGAAAAGACTGAGTCTTAAACAAACAAAGAAACACACACACACACATACACACACACTCTCTCTCACACACACACTCTCACACACACACACACACACACACTCTCACTCAGACACACACACACACTCTCTCACACACACTCTCACTCACATACACTCTCTCTCACACACACATTCTCTCACACACTCTCACACACACACACACTCTCACACACACACACACACACACACACTCTCTCTCTCTCTCTCACACACACACACACTCACACACACACACACTCACACACACACACTCACACACACACACACACTCACACACACACACTCTCACACACACACACTCTCACACACTCACACACACACTCACACACACACACTCTCTCACACACACACACTCACACACACACACACACTCTCACACACACACACACTCTCTCTCACACACACACACACTCTCACACACACACACACTCTCACACACTCACACACACACACACTCTCTCACACACACACACACACACACACACACACACACACACACTCTCTCACACACACACACACACACACACTCACACACACACACACACACTGCACGGTGGGAGTTACGTGGGTCGGTGCCTCTGCTGGTGCAGTTGGGAAGGAGGGAGAGGGTCAGGGCTTTTGCGGTTGCTTGTGTGAAGGGGGAGGGGGGGCTTTGGGACTTCAATGTTTCTATCATTCATTCTATGGCATTTCTGGTTTCATGGACGTCTGTAAAGAGTACGAATCTCAGGATGTATACTGTATACATACTCTGATATTAAATGAACCTTTGAACCTTTGATATACATGCACACACAAATACACACATTTGTACATACACACATTCATACTAAGTATACACACACACCCATGCATGCTTGCACACGTACACACATCGATGCACGCACACATGCACATTCATGTACATATGCATATGCACACATACATATGTGTGAAAATGTCGGTATATGTACACACATGAACACACATGCATACAGTATGAATGTCAGTGCACACACAACTAAACACACACACACACGTGCACGCCCTCACCCACACTCATAATTACCCACCTGATGTAAAATAAAATGTACAACTGAAATACAAACCAAGACTGCTATTTCATGAAATTCAGTGGAGATTCAGTGTGATATCTGCTTCTTCCACTCAAATCTCACTCACATTACCCACTTTGCCCTGTCATTACCTCTGACTTTGGAGCAAAGTGCTGCCGTCTGCTGCCTGATTAACTGTTGCCGCCACTTCCAATCCCTTCGGGAGCAATCAGACTGTCACCTGTAGACGCCATCAAGCTAATTCACTCCTGTCCACAGAATTCACTTGCTTGCCTGGTTCACGCTAAAGTGCTGAAAATTGAGCAGAGAAGTAACTGTCAGACATTTCCGTGAGACTCCAGACTAACAACTGCAATTTGCAATATTTTCTTTATAAATCAGTTCCCGAAAGTCCAGTGTTTCCAAGATGTTCTGCTAGTTTATCCAAATGCTTTGGTCTACAACGGGCTCCACGGACCACGTCAAAGCAGCCTGGGAAGGCA